>NW_020951478.1:2058857-2060688 GCF_900497805.2 Vombatus ursinus
ATAGATAGATAGATAGATAGATAGATAGATAGATAGATAGATAGATAGATAGATAGAGGGCACAGGGTGAATTGAAGATGAAGGGATATCTGAAGAATAAAATTAAGAGGTGAGAGAGGATTATACTGGGAGAAGCAGAAAGGGAGAGACAGAGAGGGGTAAATTACCTCACATTAAATAGACAAGAAAAGGCTTTTACAGTGGAGGGGAAATGGGGAAGGTAAGAAGGAATGAGTGAATCTTATTCTCATAGAATTTGGCTTATGGAGGGAATACCATACACACTCAATTGGGTATGGAAATCCATCTTACCCTACAAGAAAATGGGGATGGGAGAGGGGACAAGAGAGCAAGGGGACTATAGAGGGGAGGGAAGATTGGGGGAGGAAGTAATCAGAAGCAAACACTTCTAAGGAAGGACAGGGTCAAAAGAGAGAATAGAATAAATGGGGGGTAGGATACGATGAAGGGAAATATAGTTAGTTTTTCACAACATGACTACTATGGAAGTGTTTTGCATGACTACACACGTATAACCTGTATTGAGTTACTTGCCTTTTCAATGACAGTGTGTGGGGAGGGAGGAAGGGAGAAAATTTGGAACCCAAAGTATTAAAAACAAATGTTTAAAAAATGTTTTCACATGCAATTGGGAAATAAGATATACAGGAAATGGGGTATAGAAATCTATCCTGCCCTACAGGAAAATTGAAGGGGAAGGGGATAAGAGAAAGGGAGAGAAATAGAATGGAGGGTAGATTAGGGGAAGAGGTGGTCAGAATGCATGCCATCTTGGGGTAGGGGGAGGGATGAGGAGGGGAGAAAATTTGGAACTCATAATCTTATGGAAGTGAATGTTGAAAACTAAAAAATAAATACATTAAAAAAAAGAAAATACTAAATCTACAATAGAAATTCTGAAGTACAAATATACGTATCAAGAGAAACATAAAAAGATAAATGTGAGTGATGATAAGGGACTAAACAAGGATAAATTATGTATATTTTAAGATTGGAATATGATATCCTGAACCTCCTCATGATTGAGGTTATAGATGGAATGTAACTAGACAAGACCTGGGATCAGTTATATTATGTCAACCTTAAGAGAAGAAAGAAAAGAGAAGAAAAGAGGAATACACTAAAGGAAACAAAAGAGAAAGAATATTCAGGAAAACTATGTCTCATAATCAAGGTATAAAAATAGATATCTATATAAACAAGGATGAGAGGGTATGGGGAACAAATGGATATGAACACCACTCTCATCTGAACTAGCAAAAGGAGGGAAGCATATGTCACATACATAGTTGGGTATAGAAATATCTTTCACTCAACAGGGAAATAGGAGGGCAAGAGGGGAGAGGGAAAAAGGAATTAGAGAGAAGATAGAATAAGGGGAAGGGTTAGTCCTAATCAAAACAAACTCTAACTAAGAGATTATAAAAATCTTTTTGACATGGCAAAGAAAAGGGTCTTTCTAAGTTGGGAAATGATGGAATAAGTTATGGTGTATAAATGTGATGAGATATCCTTGTGTTATAAGAAATGTTCAAAAGGGATGGTTTCGAAGAAACCTAGAAAGTTGTATAAACTGATACAGTGTGAAGTGATCAGAATGAGGACAATTTATACAACAATCAGTAAAGACAAAAAAACTGAAAGAATTAGGAGCTCTATTCAGTGTAATGACCAAAGTTCCAGAGAACTAATATATACTACCCACTAATACATACTACCCACTTCCAATAGAAAGGCAAAGAAAACAGAGTGCATAATAAGTCAGATAGATAGATAGATAGATAGATAGATAGATAGATAGATAGATAGA
>NW_020951478.1:2060698-2103490 GCF_900497805.2 Vombatus ursinus
AGATAGATAGATAGATAGATAGATAGATAGATAGATAGATAGATAGATAGATATGAAAGATTCATCCAAATGAAAATCCCTAGAAATGTTGTAGCCAAAATCCAAAGCTTCTAGGTCAAAGAAATATACTATGAATAGCCAAAAAAGAAAGACTTCAAATACCAAGAAGCTTCAGTTATCTGTGGGAAGGGAGAAAAGATAGATTTTTGCTAATTAATAAGATAAAATATAATTAAAATTACATATAAAAATAATCTACTAGCTTAAGTCAGTAACTTTATCCTATAAATAGTTTTAACATGTTAGCTGGTTTCTCAGCTTACAATATTTTAGGTACTGCAAGTTGGAAATTGTGGAGGGTTTGATAGAAGCAGATACATGACTGAAGTAATAAATCACAACTGACATACTGATTGCATAGGGAGAAAACAGAAGAATTACAAAATGAAGACAGAAGGATTACAAGAGCCTAGCAGGCTAGGATCACTTAGTGTAAGGAAAAAACATCAATGTCCCAAACAAAATCATTTTATTAGACATAGTATAATAATTAATGAATAATTGATGTGTAAACAATAAGAAAAAATCAAATTGTATTCTGTATGTTTAGTTTGCTGAGTTTGTGAGTACAGTTTATGAGTATAATGTAATACATTTTAGAAATATTGCTATGAACTATGAACATAAAAAGGCACTATGGCATTTAAAATGGTAAGCAACATTTTTTTAGAAAACTTACTTATGTGGAAGAATTCAGTTCCCAAGGTAGCTAGATAAATGAGGAGCAGCTATATCTGAATGTTTTATTGTAGTGTACAGTGAAGAGCAGAACTCTGTAATTGTTTTTAAAGTAGGAAATGTCATGGCCTTGTTTTCGTCATTATTTTTTTTTAATATTATTCTATGCCTGTTATAAAATAACGAATATTTTTTCAGCATAATTCCAAATGTGGTCTTCATCACCATAGAAAGAAGCCATGAGCACTGAGATTATTGCCAACCAAAGTCCTATTCAAAAGAGTACGGTAGCCATCCCTTTGGCAGTCTGGAACTGTATTCGACATTTGCAGAAAAAAAAATGTGGCCAGGAATGTTCCAATGGAAAATTCTGTTCAATGAAGCAGAGCAAATAACATGTCTTTTGCAATTGCATTTGGGTTTAGTTCATCTGTGAAAGCAAAATCAAACAGGCGTGTTCTTTATCTTTCATTCCAGCTGCTTTGTTGTTTATGCCCAATGCATTTATTATCTGCCTCATACTCTCCTGATCCCACCTACCTGAAAGAAAGATCCGCATATTTGGTAGAATGACACACTATCTTCCTTTCTAATACATGATCAGATTGCTTTTAAGAGAAATTCTTTGGACTTTTTTGGATATGTATTGTTTATTTGTCATTAATGAGAAGATTTTTTTCACATGCTACATTACATAAGCCTCTCTTGAAGTTCCTGTCAAGGAATACATGCCTTTGATTATATATCCTTTGGATCCTTCAAATGGTTGTCAGTTACCAACTAGGTCCTTCCTATAATTATAGTCTGATTTAATTCTATTGTTTTCATGTATCAGGAAATGTCAAGTCCCTCTTATTCTCATATTCTCATACAGATATGAATTTGAGCAAAATGGTATTGAATTATGGACACTGAAAGAAATGATGATTTCATTAATGAAATCAATTGCACACATGCCTATATAATGGATCCCTTTGGCAATCATAGGTCCAAAAATTTAAAACTAGAAGAGACATTACTATAATTAAGGGAATCTTAACCTGGATTCATAAATAGATTTCAGTGGATCCATGAAATGGGATGAGAAAAAGTAGTACATCTTTATTTTCACTAACTTCTAATTGATATTTGCATTTCCTTCAATTATCAATGTAGGTAGCAAACATTATTGTTGGAAGGGATTCTCAGGCCTTACCAATCACAAATACACATGTTAAAAAACTCCATATATATACTATTTTCTAGAGTTTATGTGGCTGAAAAATTCATTACCTTGTGGCCAGCCTGATTACTGTTCTCTGTCAACTGTCAATGATAAACAGTTCATCACCAACCAACACCTAAAACTTTTTCAACTTAGTAAGACCTTAGAATTTTCATTCTACTGGCAGAGCTTTTGGAGACTTGTGGTCCTTATATTGCTATAATAAAGAATCAGAATATCCCTCAGGAGTAGATGAGTCTGAATATACCTAAATTTTTAATTTTTTTATTAGAGGCATTTTATTATTTTGTTTTTGATGCCAGTAAATTTCTTATTAGGAGTAAGTTAGACACACAGAGAAATACATTCCCTTACAGCAGAAATAGTTGCCTTTGTCTCTGGAGTGAAAACTGGATAATAAGGACTTGAAAGAAAGACATGAGAAAGCAGGTGGATATGCATATATGTATGAATGTATAAAAGATACACATATAATATGTAAATTGTATATGCATATGTATTGTGCATGTATATGTATGTGTGCTATATTTTAAATACATATAAATATGCTATACCTATATTGTAACTACAGTATTTGTATATTATATATACATACATAATTATGTAATTATTTTACAACTAACTTTTGTTCAATTACATTTAAAAAACAGGCTTTATAAGTCATTTATTTGCTAGTGAAGTAATTCAAATCTCCTTTTAAGGTGTCCAAAATAAGTGAATCATGCTGAGGTGTGGTTACTGGGTAGGTGTTACATTGATCCACTAATTTACTAGAAAATTTGTTTTAAATATTTGGCACTAGATTTTGATTGAAGATTTCAAGTTTTATATTGATGGTTTTAAAAATATTTTAAAAGATCATTGTATATAGTAATGAAAATAAACACTTATCAGAATGCCAAGAGCCTAAAAGAAATCAAGTTGTGCCAAACAGAAAGCAGGTACAGGCAGGCCTAAATGTGATACATTATACCTCCATTGCTTTCATTTTCAGAGAAAGTTTGTTGGCCTCTACTCCTACATTTGTCTCCTCTTGTCCTTCTTTTATGTTGGAAAAAGTCCTGAAACTGTGCTGATTGAATCCATTGCAAATGTATTACTTAATTTTAATTGAGCCCAAGGTCAAAGTGATTTTTGCTAAATTCGAGTCGGTCATGTTAGAGACACAAGCAACAAGCGGCAGAGCCTTCCTATTGCCTCTAGGACTAAATATGAACTTTTCTCATTAACATTTCAAGCTTTTCACATCCACCCTCCTTGCTACTTCTCCAAGCTCCTTATGTTTTACTCTCTTCCTCATATTCTTTATTCAGGCTGTACTGGCCTACTCATTGTTCCACATCATTCTCTGGTCTCTGTGCCATTGTTCTGACTGTCCATCATGCCTGTAATACACTCCCTCCTCACTTCTGCCATGTAACATTTCTGGTTCTTTCATGACTCAGTTCAAGCACCACCTTCTTCATGAATCCTTCCCTGATTTCCTGTCATCTTCTCTCCCCAGGCTACTAGGAAGGAAGGGAAGAAAGAAGAAAGGAAGGAAGCAAGGAAGGAAGGAAAGCATTTATTAAGTGCCTACTATATACCAGGTATTGTGTTTGACAAATTATATTTCATTTTATCCTCATACAACTTGGGGAAGTAGGTGTTACATTATTCCCGTTTCACAGTTGAGGAAACTGAAACTGACAGAAAGTTAAGTGCTTATTCTGGGTTACATAGCAAATAAGTGTCTGAGGCTGGATTTGAACTCGGGTTTTCCTATTTCCAGGTCCAGTGTTCTATCCATTGTGTCACTTAATTGCCTCCATTCATTGTATTCATATATTGTATTCATTTTGTATATATTCATATATGTACCTATTGTCTATGGCCATCTTTCAGTATTTCAGCCAACACCAATTACCATTTGACTTCCTTTAATCTTCCCCACCTCAAATATTCCAACCATCTCACTAGAAAAACATCCTGGGGTATGATATAGAATAAAGGACATGAAATCAAGAAGACACTTATTAGTTATGTGATAATACATGAGGAATTTAACCCTCTTTGAGCTCAGTTTCCTAATGTATAAAAAGGGGAAATACTACTTGTAATATCTCCATGGTTATTGTGACGCCTACATGAAATAGTGTCTACAATGCGCTTTATAAACTTTAAAGTTCTATAGAAATATCATAAAAAAAAGATTTTTCTAAATTTTTCAAACACTAACCAGGACAAAAATATACTTAACTGTAAAGAGATTTTAAGGTTAGCGTAGGACTTGGCACATAGGAAGTGTTTAATAAATGTTCTTGTTTTCATTCATTTTTTGAGGAGGAAATAAAATATTCTGAAAGTCTGAAGATATTCTTGCGTAGCAGGTTTGCTTTGGTTCCAATAGAATGATTATCTGTTACATTCCCTCTCCCTCCCTCAGGGATTTTCCAGTACCCTTAGAAGGTGAGAGAGCCTCTTCTCCTGCTGTTGGCTAGAGTCTATGTCAATTGTGGCTCCCCTTTTTAGGGGTCATTGACTAGCACCCTAGCTCTATTTAACCACTTAATATCAATACCTTTTACATAAATACACTTACTTCAATGATATATAAAGAACAAAGACACAAACATATTCTCCAACATATTGGGGGCATAATACCTTTCCCCCTACACTCACATACCACATTGTTCTCTGTGAATGGGTCAAGTAGGGGGATTAGGTTCACAGTTTTGCTTAGTTTCTACATAGCCTTAGTTCTGTCACATTGAAGTCCAAAGTCACTATTCTGGACTCTTCATTCTCAGGGCTTCCCTGGGCTGGTTGGAATATCTGACCTAAATTCCTGGACTACAGGTTCTCTGTGGATACAGCTCCTGGGTCAGGGACTTCCCTCCCTGAACCTGAGAGTAAAAAAAAATAAAACAAACAAACAAACAAACAAAAAACATAAAAAACTGGCCAAAATCCCACACCCGTTTCCTGAGGCCAAATGATCTAAGAGAGGGAGGAGATGACCCTTCAATCTTCCCCACTTTCAATAGTGTCATCTGTTATAAGTCCTTTACTTTTTGATATGAATTCACAAAAAGGGACAAACTGTGCTCAGTCAAGTAGTTTTAAAAACAGATAGTTCTGGCTATATAGCCAATGACAAAAGACTGTTCATGTGTCACATTCACATGTCAAGACAACACAGAATGTCCACATTTGTGCCAGTCCTCCCAGGTGACTCTGTGTTAAGTGAACTATGCATGTGCCAAGCCCCCGTTGCACATGTCTATTACCTCCCTCTTTCACAAAAGAAAGTATTCAGTGCTCTTTTTTCATTTTCTAATTAAAATGTTGACTCTGGTTGCCAGTTTTGTCTCTGGACTAGAAATGTATTTTTTATTTCCCAATGTACTCATTAAAATCAAATTCCTCTGTAATGAAAAATGTGGATGTTCTGTTCCTTTTAATGTGATCTGACCTATCCTGAAAATTAAATTTGAAAAGTTTGGATTAGTTTTTAGGATCAAGGACTTAACTCCTTAAAATGATTATCTACCCATATTTTCTTTCTTATGATTTTTGACACAATTCAAAATTATTCATTTGGATAAAATCTGATTTATTTTATACTCCCTTAACTAGCATCACACACTTCTTTATATCTATCTTCAATAATACATAAAATTCTAAAATTATAGACTCACAGAATTGGAGCTGGAAGAGGCCTTAGATGGCATCTAGTTCAATGCCCTCCTTTTACAAATAAGGAAAATGAGACCCAAAGAAATAACTTTCCCTATATCAAATAGAAAGTAATGAACTGTGCCAAGATTCAAATAGGTCCCTTTAGGAACTTCACATTGATGGCTTTTAATATTACAAATAAGGACACTAGGACATTGCAAAAGACTGAAATGCCTTGTGATTTATTCAAGTAAGAATCAATTATATAACTTCGGTAGGATATATTTTATTGCATTGACAATCTTTTAAAATTATTCCTTCAGATATTATATAGAAAGCACAGGAGTAGGTACTAGAATATTTGATCAATCAAAACACAGGTGGATTCACTACATGATATCTAGCCAAGAGTTTGGTGGACAAAAGTTATTATACCCAGAAGATATGCTCTTCAGAAGTCTTATTTCTGAGAAATGTCCTCTAAGATCCTGGACTTTGTATTAAGTTGTCTGTCTTGTCCCATGAAGGCTGTCTGACAAGAGCCAAATATAATTCATTTTATGGAAATAATGTAATAATGAAATTATTAAAGTAATTACAAGAAAACACTCCTTAATTCCTAATTTAGAATCTAATTTATCAGTTTGACACTATTAAGTTTACTGAACATGCAAATTTAATTAACACCTGGACCAACATACAGGCATATTCTGTGATGAAAATCCCAAGATATTTTGAATGGCCTCTAGTAGTTACATCTCAATTTTCACTTTATTTGAAGTGTAGCATCAACCAGGACTACAGAATACATTACCTCCTTAGCCATTCGTGGAACTGTATTTTCTACTTTTACAAGTATAACTTGGGTGGTAGAGAATGGTACAATTCAGATGTAAGTAGAATTGAAGAAGACTTTAAAAATCAGTTTATTTTAAGATGAATGATGTTTTTTTATTAATTTATTTTGATTTATCAATAATCACTTCCATATACTTTTGAGTTTAAAATTTTTCTCCCCCTTCCTCCCCACCACCCTCCACAAGACGGCGCACAATCTGATATAGGCTATACATTTACATGCATATTAAACATATTTTCACATTAGTGATGTTGTAAGTAGAAATTAAAACCAAACGGAGGAATCAACAGAAAAAGGAAACAAAACTCAATGAAAGAGAAAAAAAATTAGCAATTTGGCTTCCATAGTTCTTTCTTTGGGTGTGGATAGCATTTTCCATCACAAGGCCTCTGAAGATGTCTTATATCCTTATATTGACAGGAAGAGTTAAGTTCACCAATATTAGTCATCATGCAACGTGGCTGTTATTGTGTACAACATTCTCTTGGTTCTGCTCACTTCACTCAGCATCAGACCATACAAGTCTTTCCAGGTTTTTCTGAAGTCAGCCTGTTCATCATTTCTTATAGAACAATAGTATTCCATCACATTCATATACCACAACTTGCTCAGCCATTCCCCAATTGATGGGCATCCCCTTGATTTCCAATTCTTTGCCACCACCAAAAAGAGCTGCTATGAATATTTTTGTACATGTAGGTCCTTTTCCTGTTTGTGTGATCTCTTTGGGATATAGCCCTAGAAGTGCTATTGCTGGGTCAAAGGGTATGCACATTTTTATAGCCCTTTGGGCATAGTTCCAAATTGCTCTCCAATTGGATCATTTCACAACTCCACCAACAATGTGTTAGTGTTCCAATTTTCCCACATCTTCTCCAACATTTATCATTTTCCTGTTTTGTCATGTTGGCCCATCTGATAGGTGCGATGTGGTACCTCAGAGTTGTTTTGATTTGCATTTCTCTAATCAATAGTGATTTAGAGCATTTTTTCATATGATTATAGATGGCTTTAATTTCTTCATCTGAGAACTGTCTGTTCATATCCTTTGATCATTTATCAATTGAGGAATGACTTGTATTCTTATAAATTTGACTTAATTCTCTGTATATTTTAGAAATGAGGCCCTTATCAGAGAGACTGGTTGTAAAAATTCTTTCCCAATTTTCTACTTTCCTTCTAATCTTAGTTGCGTTGGCTTTGTTTGTGCAAAAACTTTTCAATTTAATGTAATCAAAATTATCTACTTTGCTTTTCATAATATTCTCTGTCCCATGTTTGGTCATGAATTTTTCTATTCTGCATAGATCTGACAGGTAAACTATGCCTTGCTCTCCCAGTTTGCTTATAGTATCAGCCTTTATATCTAAATCATGAACCCATTTTGACTTTATTTTGGTATATGGTGTGAGATTTTGGTCTATGACTAGTTTCTGCCAAAGTCTTTTCCAGTTTTCCCAGCAGTTTTTTTCGAAGAGTGAGTTCTTATTCTAGAAGCTGGGGTTTTGGGGTTTATCAAATAATAGATTACTATAGTCATTGACTACTGTGTCTTGCATATTTAACCTATTCCATTGATCCACTATTCTATTTCTTAGCCAGTACTAAGCAGTTTTGATAATTGCTACTTTATAATACAATTTAAGATCTGGAATGGCTAGGCTACCTTCCCCTGCATTTCTTTTCATTAGTTCTCTTGATATTCTGGACATTTTGTTTTTCCAAATGAATCTTTCCATCATTTTTTCTGACTCTATAAAATAGTTTTTTGGGAGTTTGTTTGGTATGGCACTGAATAAGTAAATTAGCTTAGGTAGAATTGTCATTTTTATTATATTAGCTCAGCCTACCGATGAGCAACTGATGTTTTTCCAATTATTTAGATCTGATTTTATTTACGTGAAAAGTGTTTTGTTATTGTGTTCATAGAGTTCCTGGGTTTGTTTCAGGAGGTAGACTCCTAAATATTTTATAATGTCTACAGTAAGTTTAAATGGAATTTCTCTTTCTATCTCTTGCGGTTGGGCTTCATTGGTAATATATAGAAATGCCAATGATTTATGTGGGTCTATTTTATAGCCTGCAACTTTGCTCAAGTTGTTTATTATTTCAAGTAGTTTTTTACTTGATTTTCTAGGATTCTCTAAGTATAACATCATGTCATCTGCAAAGAGTGATAACTTTGTTTCTTCTTTGCCTATTCTAATTCCTTCAATGTCTTTTTTCTTCTCTTATGGCTAAAGCTAACATTTCCAGTACAATGTTGAATAACAGTGGTGATAATGGACATCCTTGTTTCACCCCCAATCTTATTGGAAATGCTTGTAGCTTGTCCCCATTACATATTATGCTTGCTGAAGGTTTTAGATAGATGCTATTTATTATTTTAAGGAAGACTCCATTTATACCTATGCTGTCTAGTGTTTTTAATAGGAATGGGTGTTGTATTTTGTCAAAAGCTTTTTCTGCATCTATTGAGATGATCATGTGGTTTCTGTTAGTTTTGGTGTTGATATGATGGATTAGGCTGATAGTTTTCCTTATATTGAACCAGCCCTTCATTCCTGGTATAAATCCTTCCTGGTCATAGTGTATTATTCATGTGATAAGTTGCTGTAATCTATTTGCTAATATTTTGTTTAAAATTTTTGCATCTATATTCATTAGAAAATTGATCTATAATTTTCTTTCTCTGTTTTGACTCTTCCTGGTTTAGGTATCAGCACCATATTTGTGTCATAAAAAGAATTTGCTAAGATTCCTTCTTCACTTATTTTCCCAAATAGTCTATATAGTATTGGAATTAATTGTTCTTTATATGTTTGATAGACTTCGCATGTAAATCCATCTGGCCCTGGAGATTTTTTCCTAGGGAGTTCATCAATGGCTTCTTCAATTTATTTTTCTGAGATGGGGTTATTTAAGTATTTTACTTCCTCTTCTGTTAATATGGACAATTTATGTTTTTCTAAATATGCATCCATTTCACTAAGATTGTCAAATTTGTTGGCATGTAGTTGGGCAAAATAATTCCTAATTGTTGTTTTAATTTCCTCTTCCTTCATGGTAGTTTCACCCTTTTCATTCTTGATACTAGTAATTTGGTTTTCTTCTTTCTTTTTTTTAATTAGATTAACCAAAGGTTTATCTATTTTAATGTTTTTTTCATAAAACCCATTCTTAGTTTTATTCATTAGTTCAATAGTTTGCTTAATTTCAATTTTATTAATTTTTCCTTTGGTTTTCAGTATTTCTAATTTGGTTTTTAATTGAGGATTTTTAATTTGTTCTTTTTCTAGTTTTTTTTAGTTGTGTGCCCAACTCATTGATCTCCTCTTTTTCTATTTTATGTATGTAAGCATTTAGAGATATAAAACTTCCCTTAAGAACTGCTTTTGCTGCATTCCATAAGTTTTGGTATGTTGTCTCATTATTGTCATTCTCTTGAATGAAATGATTGATTGTTTTTATGATTTGTTGTTTGACCCAATCATTTTTTAGGATTAGATTATTTAGTTTCCAATTATTTTTTAGTCTATCTTTCCATGGCCCTTTATTACATATAATTTTTATTGCTTCATGATCTGAAAAGGATGCATTTAATATTTCTGCCATTTTGCATTGGATTGTGAAGTTTTTATGCCCTAGTCCATGGTCAATTTTTTTGTATGTGCCATGTACCACCAAGAAAAAAGTATATTCCTTTCTATCCCCATTCAGTTTTCTCCACAGGTCTATCATACCTAACTTTTCTAATGTTCTATTCACATCCTTAACTTCTTTCTCGTTTATTTTGTGGTTAGATTTATCTAGTTCAGAGAGGGGGAGGTTGAGGTCCCCCCCTAGTAGAGTTTTGCTGTCTATTTCTTCCTGTACCTCCCTGAACTTCTCCTCTAAGAATCTGGATGATATACCATTTGGTGTGTATATGTTTAGTAATGATATTACTTCATTGTCTATGGTGCCTTTTAGCAGGATGTAGTTTCCTTCCTTGTCTCTTTTGATAAGATCTGTTTTTGCTTTTGCTTTGTCTGAGATCAGGATTGCTACCCCTGCTTTTTTTTTTACTTCAGCTGAAGCATAATATATTTTGCTCCAGCCTTTTACCTTTACCCTGTGTGTGTCACTCTTTTTCAAATGTGTTTCCTGTAAACAACATATTGTAGGATTATGGTTTTTAATCCACCCTGCTATACATTTCCATTTTATGGGAGAGTTTATCCCATTCACACGCACAGTTATGATTACTATCTGTGTCTTTTTCTCCATCCTTTTTACCCCCTGTTTATGCTTTTCTTTTTCCTTTCTCCTTTCCTGGCCTCACTAGTGTTTTGCTTTTGACCACCGCCTCCTTCATTCCCACCTCCCTTCTACTATCCCTTTCCCTTTTCTTCCCCTTTACCCTTATTGCTTCTTCCCCCCCTTCTATCCCCCCTTCCTTCTCTTTCCCCTTTCCCTCCTACTGCTTATAGTGCAAGTTAGATTTCTATACCTAACTGATTATGTTATTCCCTTCTTGAGCTAAATCTGATGAGAGTAAAGTTCAAACAATGCTTATCCCCCTCCCTTCTTTACCACTGCTCTAATTGGTTTTTGTGTCTTTTCCTGTAATGTAATTTACCCTTGTCTGCCTCCTCCTGTCTCAGTACATTTTCCTAGCTCAGACTAATCCACTTACTTGGATCCATTTAACCTACTTGATTAAACTTTATTTTTTATCATTACATCAAAGTCAACTTATATCCACCCCCTTTTTGTATAGTCCTTTAACATGGTACAATAACAATACAGTTCTCAAGAGTTACAAATGTCATCTTCTCTTGTAGGGATGTAAACATTTTGCCCTTATCAACAACATATTGTATCTTTCTGTCCCATATGTCTTTTTATGTCTGTCTTGAATCTTGTACGTCAAGATCAAGTTTTTTGTTGAGCTCTGGTCTTTTTATCAGGAAAGTTTGGACATCTCCTATTTCATTGAATATCCATCTCCTTCCCTGAAAAATCACTGTCATTTTCACTGGGTAGTTAATCCTTGGTTGCATTCCAAGCTCCTTTGCCTTAAGGAATATCATGTTCCATGCCCTATGGTCTTTTAATGTAGAGGCTGTAAGGTCCTGTGTAATCCTGACTGTGGTTCCATGATATTTAAATCATTTCTTTCTGGCTGCTTGCAGTAATTTCTCTTTAATCTGGTAATTTTGGAATTTGGCTATTATGTTCCTTGGCATTTTCAATTTGGGATCTCTTTCAGGCAGGTAGCGATGGATTCTTTCTATAGTTATTTTACCTTCAGGTTCTAGGACTTCAGGGCAGTTTTCCTTTATGATTTCCTAAAGGATATTGTCCAGGCTCTTTTTTTCATCATGATTTTCAAGTAGGCCTATGATTTTTAAATTGTCTCTCCTGGATCAATTTTCCAGGTCAGTTGTTTTACCCATGAAATATTTTACGTTTTCATCTATTTTTTCATTTTTTTGTTTCTGTTTGACTGATTCTTGCTCTCTCATAGAGTCATTAGTTTCCATTTGTTCAATTCTAATTTTTAACATATTGTTTTCTTCTGTTAGATTTTGTACTTTCTTTCCCAATTGGTCAACTGTATTTTTAAGGGATTTGTTTTCTTCAGTGTACTTTTTTTCCAATTGGCCAATTGTACTTTTAAGGAATTTGTTTTCTTCAATGTACTTTTTTCCCAATTGGCTGATTGTACTTTTTAAGGACTCCTCTATCTATCTAATTTGACTTTTAAAATCCTTCTTGAGCTCTTCTAAGAAGGCTTTTTGGGCTTCAGACCAGTTCATATTCCCTTTTGATATTGCAGATGTGGGTTTGATGGCAATGTTGTCCTCTTCAGAATTTCTGTCTTGATCTTCACTCTTCTCATAATATGAATCTATTGTACGTTTCTTTTTACTCGTGGTGTTTCTTTATTCCCTGGCCTTTAAATAGATTAAGCTCTCCTGCTGGGGAGCAGAGGGTACTGACCCAAGCTTCTTATGTTGGGAGCCTAGGTCTTGGTCACTGACTTTGTGTGCTAGGGCCTCTTATGTTGGCAATTGGAGGCTGTAGGGTTCTGGCAGCTTACCTGGTATTGGGCTGGAATCAGCAAGGCTGGGACTTTCTGGCAAATCTAGATTGCCTGCTTTTCCTTTCCTTTAGCTTTGTTCAACTCCTTTTAGATGGATGCTGCCGGGTATTTATCTGCCTGGGTTCCCTTGCAGTGCTGCCTCCCTTAGCTCTGTTGAGGCACTGAGAGACTCCTTTGTTGTAGAATGCCAAGTCACCTGGAGGTTTTCTGAGCTGATTTCTACTACTTCCCCCACCCTCACTGAGGCACTTGGAGGTCCAGCTGTTGGTGTTTACCTGCTCGACCACCTGGGCTTTGGGATCTCCTCCTGATTGGCAGCTGGAGGCTGTAGGGTTCTGACAGCTTATGGTGTTGGGCTGGAATCAACAAGGCTGGAATTTTCGGGCAACTCTAGGTTGCTTTTTTCAGCTCCTTTCAGACAAATGCTTCCAGGTGCTTATCTGTCTGGGGCCCTTTGTAGTGCTGCTTCCCTTATTTTTGCTGAGGCACTGGGAGACCCATTTGCTGTAGAATACCGAGGCACTAGAATCTCCTCCTGGTGTGCTAAAGTGGGTCTTTCCACTAGCTGGCTGAGCAACTCCTGGTTCTGTATTTCTCCCCTTCCCTGAGGGAAGGAGGGGCCTTTCCCATTAATCCTTCTAGCTACCTTGGCTACTGTACTGCTGCACCCCATCTTTCTTCTGGTTCAGCTGTTCTAAGATTTTTTCTGGGGTGATATTTTCTGGGTTTTCAGAGGTTGATAGGGGAGAGTGAGAGTAACTACCTTTTTACTCTGCCATCTTGGATCCCAGAAGTGGAAGTCCTCCAATGGTGTTTTATTTTTAGCTATTCATGATCTATCAATCTATTTATCTGCATTAGGTAATAGAAATCTATTTTACCCAAAGGGAAGTAGGAGGAAAAGGGGATAAGGGAAAGAAGGATGGAAATAGGTAATGCAGGTAAAAGAAAGCAGTGGTCAGAAGCAAAACAGACATTAGAAGAGGAACAGGATAAAAAGAGAGGGAAGGATAAGCAAGAAAATAAGATGGAGGACATTCACAGTAATAATAGCTCTGAACATGAATGGGAAGAATTCACATAAACACACACACACACACACACACACACACACACACACACACACACCACCCAGGGAAGCAGATAGTGGAATGGATTAGAAATCAGAATCCAGTAATATATTGTTTACAAGAAACACACTTGAAATGGAGAGTCACACACAGAGTTAAAATAAGGTTCTGGAACAGACTCTATTGTGCTTCAACTGGATTAAAATAAAAGGCAGAGGTAGCAACCATGATCTCAGACAAAGCAAAAGCAAAAATAGACTCAATTAAAATAGATAAGCAGGAAAACTTAATCTTGCTAAAAGGTACCATAGACAATGAAATAATGTGAATACTAAACATATATGCACCAGAAAGCTTAGTATCCAAAATTGAAATGAAATACTAGTGGAAACAGACATTAAAACTATACTAATGGGACAGGGGGTCTCAACTTTCCCCTCTTAGAGCTAGATAAATATAACCATAAAATAAATAAGAAAGAAGTTAAGGAGATGAATAGAATCATAGAAAAGTTAGATATGAAAAAAAGAAGAAAAGTTACATGTGATAGACCTCTGGAGAAAATTGAATGACTATAGGAAGGAATATAACTCTCTGTGGTACATGACACCTTCACAAAAACTGACCATATAATAGGGCATAAAAACTTCACAACCACATTCAGAAAAGCAGAAATATTAAATGCACTCTTTTTAGGACACAATGCAATAAAAAAGAAATTCAATGTAGGGCCATGGAAGCATAGATTAAAAAATTAATTGGAAACTAAATAATCTAATCTTAAAGAATGAGTAAACCAAAGAACAAATCATATAAATAATCAATTTCATTAAAGAGAATAACAATGAGATTGCACACCACAATTTGTGGGATGCAGCCAAAGCATTACTTAGGGGAAAATTTTTATCTCTAAAATTTATGCATCGATAAAAAGGAGAAAGAACAAATAAGTGAATTGGGCATGCAACTTGAAAAAAAAACAAATTAAATATTCTCAATTTAACACCAAAATGTAAATCCTGAAAATCAGAGGAGAAATTAATAAAACTGAAAGCAAAACTACAGATATATAAAATTATAACTGCCTTTTATCCAGTTATCTAAAATTTCCATCTAGTATCTACCATATTGTTGTCTCCTCCAGATAGATAGAAGGTAGATAGACAAGCATATGGACAGATAGATACAGATATAGATATAGATATAGATACATTTACCAAAATTATATTCATAAATGAGAACTTTACTTAATTTTTCCAGTGGTTAACATTGCATACAAAGTATAATTTGCTATTTGCAAGTGACACATGTTTAATAAAGGTATGTTTAATTTATTAGTTATGACTATATAACACAGTTGTATGTGGTCTATGAATTGTAACAATGGAAGAAAATACCTCTATATTTTTTTAAAAAAGCAAAAATAAAAAACAAAAACAAGGAAAGTAAAAAAAAAAAGAACTATTAAGTAAACCTAGGAGCTGGTTTTATGACCAAAAAAAAAAAAAACCACAATAAAATAGAATGGACTGGTTAATTTGATTAAAACAAAAGAAAAAAAACAATTATTATCAAAATAAAAGAGTGAATGCACCAACAATAAAGATAACATTAAAAAATTGTTAGGAGCTATTTTGTCCAATTATATGCCAATAAAACCGACAATCTAAGTGAAATGGATGAATATTTACAAAAATATAAACTACCCTGATTAATAGAAGAAGAAATAGAATACTTAAATAACCTTATCTTAGGAAGATAAATTGAACAAGCCATAAATGAGCTCCCTAAGAAAAAATCCCCAAGACCAGATGGATTTACAAATGAATTCTACCAAACATTTAAATAACAATTAATCGCAACAATATTTAAATTATTTTTTTTAAAACCAGTGAAGAAAGAGTCCTACCAAATTCCTTTTGTGGCACAAATATGGTTTTGTTACCTAAACCAGGGAGAACAAGACAGTGAAAGAAAACTGTAGATTAATTTCGCTAATAAATATTAATGCAAAAATTTTAAATAAAGGAATAGCAAGGAGATTACAGCAATATATCACAAGGATCATACATAATAACCAGGTGGAATTTATACTAGAAATGCAGACTTGATTCAATATTAGGGAAATTATCTGCATAATTGACCATATCAATAACAGAAATAACAAAATCATATGATTTTATTAATAGATGCAGGAAAAAGGCTTTGAAAAAATACATGTATTCCTATTAAAAACACTAGAAAACTAGGGATAAATGGAGTCTTTCTTAAAACGATAAGTAGTATATATCAAAGACCAAGAGCAAGCAATATCTGTAACAGACAGATCTGAACAATAAATTGAATAATAGTGGTGATAGTGAAGTTCCTTTCTTCACCTCTGATCTTATTGGGAAGGAACTCCATTATCACCACTATTTTTCAATGTGTTGTTAATTTTTCAGTAGTGCCCAACTCTTTGTGACCCCATTTAGGGTTTTCTTGGCAAAAATACTGGAGTGGTTTGCCATTTCTTTCTCTGGCTCACTTTTACTATATGCAAATGTGTGTGCATGCATGATACATACATATATACATATGTGTGTATGTATGCATGTATGTGTATATATATGACTATCATGAAAACATAACATAACTAGGAGCCAGAAGAACTGATTCTTAATCCTGCCTGCTATTTAGTTTTGTAATATTTAGGCAAGATATTTCTTCTCTCTCATCATTAGCTTCCTCATTTGGGACTAATAGTACTTTCAACACATATCTCAGAGGGTTGTCGCAAAAATCAAATTAGATCTGTTTAACCTTACAGTGACACATGAGGATAATTATCATTCAAAGTATCTTACCCATGTGATTCATTTCTCATCAAAGCTATCTGTGAACTAATGATGCAAGAAGTACATTTTCCTTGCACTCTCCTTGAACAGTTTTAATAATAGCATAGCTCAGCAATCAATTGTTGTCAATTTCATTTCTCTTTTGTCCAAGCACCATGTCTTTCTCTATCAGACTTCTAAATGGTGCTTTGTGCTAAGGACAATGGTAGTCTTTGTCTTCTAAAAGTTACACTGGGAAAGTATAAGCTCCAACAAGTCTTCTCAAGAGATGCCTTCCAAAGATGAAGTTTGAAAGTGCTGTCTAGTATAACCCCAGTGGTTATAAATAATTTGCTGTCCATGGTTCAACTTGGTTAAATTCAGAAACACCCCCGAGGTGGCCAAATAATGATGATTTTTTTATGCAATTAATTCTATTAAGGTAATAAGAGATTTGCACCAGTGGAGGAAGTACTCAAATTGACAAAATTACACATAACTTTGAAGTATTCAAAGATAATGACATTTGTAAGATGCGTGTTTTGGTGGATAATGCCAAATATGGTATAGATTAAGGGGATAGGTCATTATAGTAGCTCTTAAGTTGACAGAATTGGAAAACCATTTATTAAGGGACAGGAATGAGCCAAGGCAAGATGAAGAAATCTCTAGTTCATAAAATCACAGTTATTAGGTCTTTAATGGACATAGTCCAAATTGCTTATTTTATTGATATGGAAAGCAAGACCCAGGATGGTAAAATTACTTTCCCAAAGACACTCAGTAAATTAGTGGCAGAATTGGAACTAAACTAAAACTAGATGTTCTAATTCTCTAATGTATCCTTTCTGCACCATCTTTTCCTTAAATACTTCATCACCTAGGATGGATCTCTCTGGTCCAGTGTCCTCATGCTATCCCTTACACATGGAGCGTTACTGCCTCTTTCAGACTTTTGCACTGAAAGTTGCCCATTTATTTAATTTTTCTTTGGGGGCCATAGTATCAACTGGCAATTGTTAATAGTACAGTTTTAGAAAGGAATTGGGCAAGTAATGGAATTCCTATTCTTATCCAGCTGCTAGGTTGGATGAATCCCATTAAACAAATAAAGACAATTTTGAATGAAAGAAGAAAAAAGGGTATCTAATAAGGACTAGCAAGTATAAGGACTTTGGAGACTAGTTAATAGGGTGCAAACATGAAAATTCATTAAAATTTTGTAAACTGAAAATCATGAGATAATAGATGCAGATGCAGATAAGTCCTTAGAGACTCTTATTCTCTCATTTTAAAGATGAGATTATATGACCCAGACAGGTTAAGAAAAATCCTTATGAAGTGATAGAGTCAGTAGGTGAACCCAGATCCTTCAATTGCACATTTGTCACTCCTTGACAAAATCTTTTTTTTTAATTTCATAAGAGATTTTTATGTTCTATGCCTTAAACAGTATCTCTGTAATGGTATTTATGATATGCATTTTATTGTTGCATTTTCTAGACACTTCTGGAAAATATATCCATCATACATGAAGTATCTAACTAGTACACAATGGTATAAGAGTGCTTACATCTGTGTTTCCAAAGTGGAAATACTGTTCAGGACTTGGTGTTCATGCATCTTTATCATCAGAGTCCTAGAATCTTCAGCCTAGATGCCTGAAAAAAGGTATTCCAATTAAATAATTCTATCTGTCCATTTTCAGCTTTTAAGAACAAACTAGAAAGATCAGGGGTATACAAAAAGAACAAGGATGAGCCCAATAAAAAGTCCATAGGTTTGGCCAACCATACAAAATAATTTTCATTCTAATATTTTTAAAAGTTAAGCATTTTTATTCAAAGTTAAAGTACGTGTGGTAATAGATTACATACTATGTAAGACTCAAGCCATTGTCATAGAGACAATTCAAAAGCTGGAAGGGACCTCAGAGTTTTTCTAATTCAGTGGTTCTCAAAGTGTTATCTGGGAACCCCTGGAAGTCTTTGAGACCTTTTGAGAGAGTCCTAAAAGTTAAAACAATTTTCATTAATAATTCTGTGATATTTTAATTTTTAATGTGGTAAATATCATTAGACATAACTCACATAAACAGAAGCTTTTTGGAGGGTCTTCAATAATTTCTTAAAGTGTCAAGTGGTCATGAGACCACAAAGTTTAAAAACTGCTACACTAATAGAACAAGTTCCCAAATAGAAGCCACAAGAAATATCAGTGCTTACTAGCAAAGCCAGAACATTACAATTCACCATGGTTAATGACCTCCAGAAGAAAAATTTTAAAAAAATATGGATTATTTTTCTATTTATACTTTTACTGAAGACTCTGTGCGTATTTAAGTAAATTTTAATAGTATTTATTAGAAGTATGAACTCATAAGCTTAACTCATAATAGGATCATAGGCTTTCAGAGGGATTTAAGAGGGTCCATGCTGCTCATTTTAGATGTCGTTAAGTACATAAAGCACTCTCTCCCACTATATGCTATTGATGATGATAGTTAATGTTTATGTAGCATTTACTATATGCTAAGCACTGTGCACTTTACAATTGTGTCTCATTTGCTCCTCATATACTATATATTGTATATCAGTAGGATTATTGGACATATGTAGGGAAGATGTAGAATGGCACACACAATGGGAACATATGTGGAACAGTATATTTAAAGAGGTGATGTTGCCAAGGCTCACACATGGAAGTTCAACTTGTGTCTTAGACACCACAGAGTTGTTAAGGCCTTCTGGTGATGTCATCAAAATTGCCCTACTGGGCTTAGAATGCAGTCTCTCCAAAGCCTGTAGTTATCCACAGGGTGCTTTGTCTCCCTTGTGGACTATCAGATCTCTGCCAGCCATTGCTCCCTCTATGTCTTATATGACCACTGCTTGATGCTGCTGCACTGGTCCTTTTGCTGTTTGTCATGGCAAGTTTATGCACAAGCCAGTCATGGATAAACTGGGCACAAGGTTATGGAGCATCCCTCTTCTTCTAGCTTCTGGCTTCATCTGGAATCTTCAGCGGGAGTACAATTTCCCTAAAAGAAGACAATTGCACTCCACTATCTCTTTTATTTTAAAGCCCAGGATTTCAACTACAATCATCTATAAAGACATAAATGCTAACCAACCAAGCCATCAGACTAGGGAGAATGCCTTTTCAACCTTTCCTTGCATGAGAAAGGCCTGTTTGTTTGTTTGTTTGTTTTTTTCCTGGCTGAAATAGACATTTCTTCTCGAAAAGGAAATGTGCTATATAAATATTGGCTATTTTGTTTGTTATTATTATTATTATTATTGCTGTTGTTGTCACTACTACTATTATTACTACTTACTGCTACTACTATTACTACTACTATTACTACTACTACCATTACCACTATTTACTACTACTACTACCACCACCACCACCTCCGGTTCCCTCATCTGTAAAGGGGGAAGTGGTCTCAATGGCTGCTCATGTCTCTTCTAGCTCTACATCTGTGATCATACCACATGTTAAGAATTTCGGGGTTTATAGAAAGAACTGCTTTCTGAACAAGACAGAGAATTTTACCTGGCTTCAAAAGCATAGCACTTTTATCTGCTTGCTTCATAATGTTGAAAGGAAAATACACATATTCAGCTCTGAATAATAAAAGAAGTGTGGTTCCCCTTGTTTCCCAGGTAATAAGAAATAAATAGGTGCATATTTGTTATTCTGCCAATAGTGTGGTTTGGTTGTTTACTTTCTGCTTATAAAATTGATTATATTAAATTATCCATTGATGTAAGATTTCAGTAGGGTCAGATCAGTGAAATAATATAGCTAACTTATCCTCTGACATTAATAAATTGCTTCAGATGTGCTTAACACTAATTCTTACAGGCAGTGGCTTCACTAAATCCAGTTCTGTTTGATTTATGCTATCATTTAATATGACTACATAAATCAGGACCAATACATAAGAAAAAAAAAACAAAGTGTTTCTGTTACTTTAGAACTCGCATAAAATGTGCAAATAGATGCAAGACATAATAGTTTGTTTTAAAAAGTATTCTTATTATGAATTTAACAATCATCAGTGAACATATATATGTTGATATACTCAGAACAAAAAAGAGGGTTATATATGGAACTGCGAACTTTTATTACTTACAAGTTTTTTTCCCTAATATCTCATAAAGTCAATATGAATATAAATAATTTTAAATATATATATATTTCTAAGAAATATATACTTAATTTTGAGAGCAATGGAAAGTCTAAGCCTCACTGATCACATGTAGCATGGCAACCTAGACCTCTTATAAACTACTGCTTCCTGAAGATTGACTAACTTTTTCTTTTCTGGGACAAACGCGGAAGAATACCTTAGGTGCGGTAGCAGTTTATTTCAGCCTTATGTCCACTGCATGCATAGATTATTTAAATATTTTGGGAAATGGATCAGCAGCCATGTTTAATTATCTACTGCACTTTAGTAATGCCATATTCATTCCTCTAACCCCACCATTAACGTACCCCTATTGTTGCTAGCCTAGAATTCTTCTTCACCTCTTCTGCTTATCTAAATCTTACCCGTTCTTCAATATGTCAATATTTCCATGGATTTGTCATCTCATTGATATAGTATTTCCAACAACACAAATAACTCACTCATGTCTTCTGCTACTTTGAGATTTTTTTATTGTTGTCCTTTCATATATCCTCCATGGGGGATAAACCTGGTGGTTTGGGACCTTGCTCTAGTTCTCTTGATGATGACAATGACAATAATAATAATAACAATAATAATAAACAATAACATTCTTATAAAGCTTACTATGTGCCAGGCACTGTGCTAAGCACTTTACTGTTATCATCTCATTTGTTCTTGCAACAACCTTGGGAGGTAGGTGCTATAATTATCCCTATTTTACAAATGAGGAAACTGATGCAAGGAAAGGTTAAGTACTTATTCAAAGTCTCACAAATAATGTCAGAGGCCAGATTTGAACTCAATCATTTCTGACTGCAGGCCCAATGCTCTATTCACTACATCACCTAGCTGCCCTAGGTGACATTGTATGGATACCAAAGGAGCAGGTAAATTGTCTGTCGGAATTCTTCATTCTTGACACACACATAACCAAACTTTTTATGGTTACACGTCTCACTAAGAAAATTTTAGAATCATGATCTAGAGCTAAAACGCAGGTTCCCTTGGCCAACCCTCTAATTTTACAGATGAGGAAGCTAAAGGCCAGGAAAGTTGAATAACTAGCCTGAAGTAAGGATCAGAGATGAAATTTGAACCTTGGTACTCCACTTGGAGGGCCAGAGCTCTGATCTCTCTGTCATGCTGGTAGCATCCTTTTTGTTACCTCTCTTGCACAACTCTTGGTTGATAATGTGTTGTATCCTACCCCCTTGCATCACGAGCCTCTCCATTTCTATCAGAATAATCCAATTCAGAGTCAGTGAGGGGAAAAAGAAGAACAAATTGTACCCTCTTTTGTTGTTCTCTACCTTGACTTTCCCTCATTGTGTTTCAGCTCACCTTTCTTAATTTTCAAATTTAGAAATGGCAACTAACATACCTCTAAAGAATATAAGGGGTGGGGAAGTGTATATGGCAGATGGGCACATTCTTTGTTGTTTTAGTCTGTGCATGGTGGTTCGATTCTGTAGGAGGAAGCTCATATTCAAGTGGACATCCAAAGAGTGTCAGGCACCACCTCTATTAGCCCATGGTAGGGTTCAGTACGTTGTTTGAATCCTGCAAAGGATTTTCTTTGAGGTAGTGTATTTTTGGTACTTGGAAGTATATTTTTGGGGTTATATTTTCGGCAATTAGAAGTGTGGCTGGGCTAGCAGTATGTCGGTGGGTTTGATGGCAAAATTGTTACTATGTCAGAAAGAGAAAGCACACAATGTTTGAAAAGTCTAATAATACAGCTGAAAATACAAAACCTCATGAAGCTAAACAACAGACTCAAGTATTGGTATCATTTTCAGAATATTCTCATAGTGTTTGGATTTTTTTTCTGTTATAGAGTCAGGGCTGCGAATTGAGAGAAAACAATACAATTATTCACTTTTGGAGTCACTAAATTACTTCATGTTCAGTGTTATAAGATTTAATTCCAAACCCTATACAAAAATCTTAGATAAGTGCCCCTTAACTCTTTGATAATTTAGAAGAAAAGAGTCTTCCTGTGGATAAAGGTTCAGTCTTGTTTTGGAAAAGTTCTGTGATTCAAGGGCAAAAGTGAAGTAATTGTATTTAGAATGATAATGTAACTTTATAGTTTTATGACTTATTGGTGCAGACCCTGTGGCAATCTTATTATATCACCTTGCTGTGTAGTCTTTGAACTGTGATTTAGGGCCTGAATCATTTGAAACACCCGCAGTTTATTTCTTTAATTCAATGGTCAAGAGGGATTTCAGTTCTTCCTTCTCTGAGTTCACAAAACACAGTGGAGAACCATGACAGACTCTGGTTGCTGTAACAGATTCATATTTTTTACCTAATTTGGGAATATATCTTTGTATTGCTGTGACTGGGGTTCATAGATATCATTTCTAAATTTGTTTGATTACCTGTCTTTGCTGATAAACTTATGACTTTCAACTTCTCTGTTCTTATAACTACTGCTGATGCAAAGATACGAGGCAGGTAGACCTACTGCTGAATGGGTAACACCCTATTTTTCTTTTTGGTTCCTTGTTTTCCAAGTTACTCAGATTTGCAACTTCAGACTCCACTGTGACTCTTTTATTCCTAATAGTTGTCAAGATCTATTGATTCTGCCTCTACTCCTAAATCCCTTAAAGTGTGGACCTTCCACTATCCTTAACATATTAATCTCTAACCCTAGTTACCTGAACGTTTTCCAGTTCTACCCCTGAGATACAATATTTCTCACATTGCTTTTCCTCCTTTGCAACATTGCCATCTATTAAGGCCTTCAAATTTTCTCTTCTGGACTACTGAAATAGCTTCCTAATTGGTTTCCCTTCCTCTAAATCTCTCCGTTTTCCAATCCATTCTTCATATCCCTGGCAAAACAATCTTTCTAATGCACAGTTTTAATCATGTTGCATTTCTGTAACATGTAAAATATTAACTCTCTACTCTGGCATTTAGGGTCCTGCATATGCTGTAGCCTCCTTATGCTGTACTACTTATACTATATGCTGTAGCCAGACTTATTTTTACACTATACCTCATCTACTCTTTACTCTAACCAATGTGTATCAGAGGAAATGGGGATCTTCTCTTTGAAAAAGAGTTAAAAAGCTAACCCCTTTACTTATGGCTTTGATCCTTTCTCTCCTAAATCTTCTGTATATTTGTTTTACTTATCATCCCTCTTCTCTCATCTCCAGTCTCTGCCTCTCTAATGACCCCTTCTCTTTTCCTTATCACTTTATTCTGATATTATCTAGTGGTTTAAGAAATAGCCTTCCCTAGACTCTGTAATTGCCGAAAGCTATTATTCTATCTTCGTCTTCTCAATCATCACTAATCTTCTAGAACAAATAGTTTACATAGAACTCTTGAAAGGATCTGGGTCTTTTTTTAAATGAAGCAACTAGGAGCTATTTATTTATTTAGTTTTAGTTATGCAGTCCTTTGCACAGGAGAGATTCGTCCCTCATGCTGAACATCAACATGGAATTTTTGGACAGATCTGAGAGAAGGAAGGGGTGAAGCCACAAGGATTCTGGAGAGAGTAATGGGTGGGCTCATTGACCCCAATGACAATCACCACAACAGTAGTTGTGGGTGACATTTCAGAGAAGTAGAAGGAGTAGCAGCTGCTTGCTAAAAGAAAGAGAATGGAAAGAAGTGAGGGTTATCAGAGACAGATAGAGATTATAGTCTACTAGCTGAGGCTACATAGTTGAGGCTACAGTCAGATTACTTGTTTCAGAATGGAAATGACTCATCATGAATGAACCTCCTCCCTTCCTCTTCCACTTGCCTGTGAATTAATGGACATTTATTTGCAATGTGTTCTCTGGTTATGAACTAAACTGTTCCTTTATACTGATTTATGACTCTTGTCTTTGCAAAAGTTTGGTCAACCAAGATGTGCTCAGGGGGCATCTAGGTGGTGCAATGATAGATCTCTGGCCTTTGAGTCAGGAGGACCTAAGTTCAAATCTAGCCTCAGACACTTGACAATTAGCTGGATAAGTCACTTAACCCCAATTGCCTCACCAAAAAGCAAAAAGCCAAACCAAACCAAACAAAAAGCAAACAAACAAAAAAGATGTGCTCAGTAGTGCATATGTTTTAACCATGCCCAAGAGTGAAAGCATAATTGGCTGGGTTACTGAGTGTAATAACCTGCTACTAACTAACATCTATATGAGGCAGCTAGGTGGCACAAGAACAGAGTACAGGGCCTGGAGTCAGAAAGGCCTGAGCTCAAATTTGGCCTCAGACACTTACCAGCTGTGTAACCCTGGGCAAGTCACTTAACACTGTTTACCTCAGTTTCTTCATCTGTAAAATGAGAAGGAAGAAGAAAGGAGAAAGAAATAGCAAGCCACTCCACTATTGCTGCCAAGACAACCCCAAATGGGATCACGAAGAGTTGGACATGACTGAAACAACTGAATTCAACTTTTATGTAGCACTTACCCTGTATCAAGTACTGTGCTAAGCATTTTACAATTATTGTATCATTTAGTCCTCACAATAATCCCATGAAATAGGTACTATCATTATTCTAGTTTGCAGATGAGGAAACTGAGACAGAGGTGACTAGGGTCACACAGCTAGTAAGTCTGAAACCAGATATGACTCATATCTTTCTGATTCCAGGCCTGACACTCTAACCACTGTACCACCTAGCTGTGCACCACCTGAAAGTTCCTATTTCCACTTAGATGTGGACTTGGATAATTCTTTATACTTGGGGCCTTAAAAAGATAGTATTTAGTTTTATGAACATTTGTATAATTTTCCCAAACCCTAAACTTAAATTTGTATGTTTATGTCATTCTCTAGATGAATGAGCTGGTTGTAACCAGGAGTGTGGCTGGGAACTTCGACATCTATATCTCTTTGCAATCTCTGGCCCAGGAGTAGTTCAGCGAGATGAAGGGAGGGAGGATGATGAAGGATACTACAGGAAAAAGCCTTTCCTTTGAGCTGGCCTACCAGGCAGACACAGGCCTGATATGTGAGGATTTTTACCTCAACCACTTTTTGATTGAGAGGTGAAGAGAGGACAAGAGAGGTTTCTTGTGCTGCAAAGCCATACCTATTATTATAAATTTATATTCCCTCTGGTTCTTTTTCATTAATATTCATTTATCATCCCATGCAATCAGACATTGCCTGTCATTGTTTCTTTGAAATAATTCTCTCTAAAGTCAATAATGACCTCCCTAATTGACAAATGTTAGTCCTCATGTTTAATCAATCAATCAATAAAGAGGCATATGTGACGTGAATACGTGTCATAAATTGTGCTTGATAATGGGCATACAAAGATAGGCACAAAGTACTTCTTTCTTCTAAGAAGCTTAGACTCAGCGAGAACAGTAGATGATTCTAGATATAATAAAGCTGAAGGAATCAAACAGGATGTCTAGTCTAATTCATTTATTTTATAGATAAGTAAATTTAGGCCCAGGGCATTAAGTAACTTGCCCAAAGTCACCCAAATAGTAAATTTTAGAAATAGAATTTGAACCCAGGTCCTCTGACTCCAGAGTAAAAAATCTTTCTACAATATCACACTGAAGATGATGATAGTGGTGGTGGTGATAATAACTAGCATTTATTTCATGTGTCAGGTATCATAAAGTGCTTTATATATGGTATTCTATTTGATCCCGTACAAATATAAATACATATGCACATATAAATAAGCATCATGGTATATTTTTGACAGAGTGAGCTCCTCTTTGTTGAAGAAAATGCTTTGTAACTACTGTTCTTGTAATGCTATTTGGATAAAACTGTTTCTTAACACATTGTGTCTACTGGTAGATAGTTAAAGAGAATGACACTGGCAGGATCATGTGAGCTAATTTTACAAGGAGAGTTTAGCACATGGTTACTTAAAATAATAGCAGTCACCATTCTGAGAACCCAAACTGCCATCATCAATGTGAGTTGGATAAGTAAGAACTGAAGAGATTGAAGATGGGAATGACTCAGAAATTTATATCACAAGCCTGAACCACTTCTCTGACCTCAAGTTCTTTACAACATCATTGGATATATCCACTTGTCTCCACAGATGATACTATTCTATTTTAGGATCTCATCACATTTCATCTGGACAATTGTAATACACTTTTTTTTTTGTTTCTCTCTACCTATAAGCTTTTTCTTCCCCATTTCATTCTTTACATTGTAATCAAAGTAATCCTGCTAATGGGTAGTCCTGATTATATCACTCTCCTTTCAGAAATCTTCGGTGAGTCCACCTTATTTACCAAATTAAAAAAATCCTCGGTTTATCTTTCAAAGCTAATTAAAACTTTCATTTCTATCCTTATTTCAAGGCAGATCAGACACTGTTCTTTGACCAGTTGTCTTAGAACCAAAAGATAGTAATGTGTGTATTCTAAAATAAAGACGAAGAGCTAAAAAATTTATGCTTTTGTGATTCTCAAGATGCTCACAACTTAAATGTGAAGTATCACTTTCTTTAGAAATTAATAATTTATGCCATCTTAAAAATTACCTTATAAGAAAGTCTTCAATAGTTGAATGGCATCAGTTCTCACATAAACCCTTTTAGGCTTCCTTCTGATATTTCAAATGGTTGTTTGGAAAATCAGAAGAAATATCCAATGAAATCTTGTATATCACACGTGGGTAGATGCCTCAGGTATCACAACGTTTTGAATGTTCTGGTCTGGTTATAAAATACAATTGAGGTTTAAGGAAAGACTTTCAGTTTAAATAAAGCTTTTGTTGACTTAAAAACTGTGCAAAGAAATGGAGTATACACACACACTGATAGGCAGATATAAAATCAAAAGTGAAGAAAATAATTGCCTTCAATGAATTTATATTCAATTTTAGAGAGATCTCACTTATAGGGGAGTAGAGACCAGGGAATAGTAATTTCATTTATCTAATTATTTGGATAATGAGTTGGAACCAAGGAGGTGGTATGGGTGATCATGGTGTGTGATTGGGACATTTTCTAATATTAATGGTAGTTCTCATTTGATTACATTCCAAAAGTGGAAATCTGGTGAGGAGCTGGGTGTGATACAGAAAAGCAGCTGGCTAGTAAACAAAGTGAACAATGGCTAGACCTGTCTAGATATAGTTGATCACATGAGATACTCACCAATCAGATCCCTGGGCCAAAAGGGTGGGAGTTCTGGAAATGAAAGGATTAAGTATGGCAAGGAATTATTTCTGGTCCCAGTAAAGTGACTAGGGAGAAGATTATGTACATAAAAGGCAATGAGACGGCACAGTGGATGGAATATTGGCCAAGGAGTCAGGAAGACCTGAGTTCACATCCTACCTCAGATAGTTATTAGTTGTGTGACTCTAGGCAAGTTACTTTGCCCATGTTTCTTCATCTGTAAGATGGGATAATAATGAAATAGTAGTAGTAGTTACTGTTATTTAGTCATGCTCAACTCTTTGTGATTCCATTTGATGTTTTCTTGGCAAAGATACTGGAGTAGTTCACCATCTCCTTCTCCAGCTCATTTTACAGATGAGGAACTGAGGCAAACAGAGTTAAGTGGTTATGTAGCAAGTAAGTGTCTGAGGCCAGATTTGAACTCATGAAGACGAGTCTTCCTGTCTTTAGGCCTAGTACTCTATCCACTGTACAATGTACCTGCACAAATTATTTTTACTGTATAAAACAATAATAGCTAGCATTTATCTAGCACTTTAAGATTTGCAAAGTGTTTTACAAATATCTCATTTGATGTTCACAAACACTATATATGTATGTGTGTATACATATACATACAAATATATATATAATACACAAACATATATACACATACACGTATGCATATATGTAGTCTTCCATTGATAAATCAGACATGCCAATACACTGCAGTGTAAACACATTTGGGATCTTTTATTATTATTTCATTAGTGCATGTCTATTATTTTATTAGTGGATGTCTATTTAAATGCTAGATTTGTCTGGATGATTAATTTACTTGGTGTCATGGAAAGGCTGGATCCGTGCCATTTGTGATGCTGTTTCTGAGTCTGCATCTAGGATTCTAAATGGAACACTAAATAAAAGCAAAAAAAAAATATTTAATTATCTGGATTTTAATCAATTTTCAGCAGTGCCATCAGTCTGAATTTGACCTTTTCTAACAATGTGCACAACATTTATAATTAATTCACTTACAGTTATTTTGCTCAAAGGGGAATTTAATGTCAATATAGTTTGCTTTTTATCTGCTTTTCTGTTCTGCAGATTGAGTCATTTGTCCTGTTAGAGTCTCAAACTATCTTTGGAGCAATCTGTCTATCAACCTCTTTTCCTGTGGCTTTAGGTTTTATCCAGTTCAAAATTCTTCCGCTACTCACTCTTTCTAAATATTTGTCACATTGGATAGATTCAGCTTTTAGTTGTTCCCTAAAATTTTCCATTGTTTCTTGTTGCCTTTTTTGGGATACGTATGAGCACATACAGTAAGTATATCTTACTTCAGTTGTTTCCAAATATTTTTCTGTTTTTCTGTATTGCCACAGAAAATTTTTTGTTTTTATTTTTCTCCTACATTGTGCAAAGTTTTGCAGTGAAAGGGGCAGCAGATCCTTCAACGTTAGAGTCATCCTCTAGTCTTTACTTTTTCTTTCCAGATTAGTTGTCCAGTTTTACTAATATCACTTTCACAGCATCTTTCTGATCTATCCCTTTCTCTCCACTCAAATGACCGCCACCCTAAAAGAGGCCCTCATCACCTTTTACCTAGAATACTGAAATAACCTTTTAGTTGGCCCTCCTGCTTTAAAGCTCTGTTCTCTGCCTTTCCAAACACAATGGGCAAAGCAACATCCCAAAGGCACAGTTATGATACGTCTCTGAAGGTCCTTGATCACCAAATTGTAGTGGCTCCCATTCCCCTATAGAAGCAACTACAGACTCCTTTGTCATTGAATGCTTAACATCCTTGCTTCAACCTACTGTCCCAGATTTAGTATACACTCTCCTTCATAAAGTCTTGCCAAAGCTTCATTTCCAGTCCTGATTTTTGAAGAAGCACCTTAGAAACTGGACAAATTACTTTACCTCTCTTGGCCTCGGTTTCCTCATGTATAAAATTAGCAAGTTAGATTAGAATGATCTCAAAGTTTCCTTCCAACTTTAAACCTATGAGCATCTTACTTAGTTCACTTCTACAGCCCAGACTTTGCAGAATGCTTTATTCATTTTGTTTCTACTTACAGATGAGTTGTGGGAGGAAATAGAGAGCAAAAGTATAATAGCGGGAAACCTCACCTTTCCTCTTTCAGAAGTAGATAAATCTGAACAAAATTAAACAAGAAGCTAAGGAAGTGGACAGAATTTTAGAAAATTTAGATATAATACATCTGTGGAGAAAAATGAATGGTAATAGAAAGGAATATACCTTTATCTCAGCAGTACATGACAGGTACAAAATTTAAATATGTACGAGGAGGGGCAGCTAGGTGGTGCAGTGGATAGAGGACCTGGATTCAGGAGTGGATTCAGGAGGACCTGGGTTCAAATCTGGACTAAGACACATAACACTTACTAGCTGTGTGACCCTGGGCAAGTCACTTAACCGCATTGCCTAACCAAAAAAAAAATATGTACTAGGGCATAAAAATCTCAGAATCAAATGTGGAAAAGCAGAATATCAAATACATCATTTTCAGATCATAACACAATAAAAATTACATTCAATAAAGGGCCATGAAAAGAGAGATTTAAAAATTAATTGGAAACTAAATAATCTAATCCTAATGAATGACTGGATCTAAGAATAAATCATAGAAACAATCAATAATTTCATCAAAGAGAATGACAACATATCAAAATTTATGGCATTCAGCCAAAGCAACACTTAGGGAAATATTTATATCTCTAAATGCTTAAATGAATAAAATAGAGAGAGAAAGAGCGAGCAAATCAATGAATTAGGCATACAACTAAAAACAACTAGAAAAACAACAAATTAAATATCCCCAATTAAACATCAATTTGGAAAATCAAAAGAGAGATTAGTAAAATTGAAAGTAAGGAAACCATTGAACTCAGAAATAAAACTAGGGGCTGGTTCTATGAAAAATAAAAACAATAAGATAGATAAACCATTGGTTAATTTGATTAAAAAAAGAAGAAAACCAAATTACCTGTATCAAAAATGAAAAGGGTGAATCATCACCAATGAAGATGACATTAAAGCAATTATTAGAAGCTGTTTAGCCCAATTACATGTCAGTAAAGCTAATGATCTAAGTGAAATGGATGATATTTACAAAAATATAAATTGCTCAAATTAATGGAGGAAAAAAAATAGAGTACTTAAATAACCATCTTAGAAAAAAGAAATTGAACAAACCATCAATTAACTCCCTAAGAAAAAATCCCCAGGCAGATGGTTTCACAAGTGAATTCTACCAAACATTTAAATAACAATTATTTCTAATAGTATATGAACTATTTGGAATGATAGGCCAAGAATGAATCCTAGCAAATATATGGTGCTGATACCTACATCAGGAAGAATGAAAAATATAGAAAGAAAACTATAGACCAATTTCTCTAATGGATATTGATGCAAGAATTCAAATAAAATACTAGCAAAGAGATTACCATAATATATCATACACTATGACCAGATGGAATTTATACCAGAAATTCAGGACTAGTTCAATGTTAGGAAAACTGTCAGCATAATTGACCACATCAATAACAAAATCAACAAAAATCATATGATTATCTTAATACCATATTTCACTACATAATTGTCACCACCATATAATTGTCACACCCTGTTTTTTGTTTTTGTTTTTCAGTTCAAAATCATATAATTGTTTCATGGTATAATTATGTTCATCACACTGCTTAAAAGGTAAACAGGGCAGCAATGTATTCACTATTGGCATATGGATACACATTTATCTCTCCACATTGTGAGCTGTAAGGCTAGAATTCTTAGCACATGTACATTGTCAGTAATCAATTTTAACATATGATCACTAGTATGCCATGTACCCTAATTTTGTACCAAAGACGATTTAGTAATAAATTATTTTTAAATATTACTGCACATTTTTAAAAGGTTCACATAATGGTCGCACCCCATTTTTGGGCAAAAATAAAATCTGCAATGCTTATGCAGTGAAATATGATAGATGCCAAAAAGACTTTTGACAAAATACAACACCAATTTCTATTAAAAACACTAGAAGGCATAGGAATCAATGGAGCTTTCCTTAAAATGATAAGTAGTATTTCTCTAAGACTATTAGCAAGCATTTCCTATAACAGAGAGCTAGAAGCCTTCCCAATAAGATCAGGGGTGAAGCAAGGATGCCCATTATCACCACTACTATTCAACATTATACTAGAAATGTTAGCTATAGCAATGAAAGAAGGAACAGAAATTGAAGGAATTAGAATAGCCACTGAGGAAACAAAACTACTACTCTTTCTAGATGATACAATAATATACTTAGAGAATCCTAGAACATCAACTGAGAAAAAAAAAAACTAGTTCAAATAATTAAAAACTTTAGCAAAGTAGCAGCATACATAATAAACCCATATAAATCATAAGTATTTCTATATAACATCAACAAAGTCTAATAGCATGAGATAGAAAGAGAAATTCTATTTAAAATAACTGCAGACCATATAAAATGCTTACTAGTGTACCTGCCAAGACAAACCCAGGAACCATATGAACACAATTAAAAATACTTTTTTACACAAATGCAATCAGATCTGAACAACTGGAAACATTAACTGCTCATGGTTAGACAGAACCAATAAAATAAAAATGATGAGTCTTACTAAATTAATTTACTCATTCAGTGCCATACCAAACTACCAAAATTATTTTATAGGGCTATAAAAATAATAACAAAGTTCATCTGGAAGAACAAAAAATCAAGCATATCAAAGGATTTAATGAAAAAAAAGTGTGAAGAAAGCTGGCCTAGCTATACCAAATCTCAAACTGTATTGTAATGTGATAATCATCAAAACAATCTGGTACTGCGTAGGAAATAGAGTGGTTGATCAGTGGAATAGATTAGGTACATAATCCATAGTAGTAAATTACCATGATAATCAAATATTTGATAAAGCTAAAGACCCAAGCTTTTGGGACAAAAACTCATTATTTGACAAAAACTGCTAGGAAAACTTAAAAACAGTATGGTAGAAAGAATATATAGACCAACATGTTATACCATAAATAAAGAACAGGTCAAATTGGGCACATGATTTAGACCTAATGGCTGATATCATAAGCAAATTAGAGGAGAGTATGGAATCGTTTACCTGTCAGATCTATGGATGAGTAGAAATTATGATCAAACAAGAGATAAATATTATGATATATAAAATGTATAACTTTTATTATATTAAATTAAAAAGTTTTTGCATAAACCAAACCAATGCAACCAAAATTAGAAGAAAAACATAAAACTGGGGGAAAATTATATCCAGTATTTCTGATAAAGGCCTCATTTCTCCAATATATAGAGAAAAGAATCAAATTTATAAGAATACAAATCATTCCCCAATTGAAAAATGGTCAAAGGACATTAACAGGCAATTTTCAGATGAAGAAATCAAAACTCTCCATAGTCATGAAAAATGCTCTAAATCATTATTGATTAGAGAAATGTAAATTTAAAAAGTCTTAAGTACCACCTCACACATGTCAGGTTGACTAATATTACAGAATAGTAAAATGATAAATATTGGAGTTATTGTGACAAAATTGGGGCACTTCTACAATGCTGGTGGATCTGTAAACTGATCTAAACATTCTGGAAAGTAATTTGGAACTCTGTCCCAAGGGCTATCAGACTGTGCACACCCTTTACCCAGCAATATCACTACTAGGTCCACATCTCAAATTGATAAAAAAGGAAGGATATTTATAGCAGTTCTTTTTGTGGTGGTAAAGAATTGGAAATTGAGGGAATGTCCATCTACTGGAGAATGGCTGAACAAATTGTGGCATATGATTGTAATGAAATACTATTATGCTATAAGAAATGATGAGCAGAATGATTTCAGACAAAAACCTGGAAAGACTTACATGAATGAATGCAAAGTGAAATGAACAGAACCAAGAAAACATGTATACAGTAACAGTAATATTGTATGATGATCATCTGTGAATGACTTAGCTATTCTCAGTGATACAATGATCCCAGACAATTCCAAAGGACTCATGATGAAAAACGCTATCCACCTCCAGAGAGAGAATTGATGGAGTCTGAATGCAGATGAAGCCTACTATTTTTCACTTTTTTCATGGTTTTTTTTGGTCTGCATTTTATTTCACAACATAACTAATATGGGAGTATATTTTACATGACTGAACATGAATAACCTATACCAAATTGATTACCATCTTAGGGAGGAGGAGAAGAAAGTGAGGGAGGGAGAAAATTTGGAACTGAAAACTTAAAAAAACGAAAGTTAAAAATTGTTTTTACATGTAATTTTGAAAAAAAAATTAAACATTACTAAAACAAAATAAATAAATTACTTTGTAAATTCTGGAATATTATCAGTGACAATAAAATATCATTCATATTTATTTAATGGACTTCAGGGCTTATGGTGTTATTTTTTCTTTCCTGCAATAATTCCATGAGGTAGGTAGTACAACTATTGTTAGTATTCTTTTACAGATTAGGAAACTGAGGAAGTGAATTACCCATAGGCATTAAGGGCTCTACCCCAGTTTTCTGACTTCAAGTCTGCCCTTTTCATTATATCAGAGGAAAAAAAAATACTAAATTCCTGTTCTGGAGCCATCTTAATATCAAGGAATCACTGTCTACTGCTGAGTGCAGATGGATTGAATCATGTTTTTAATATATTTTTACTTAATGTTCTGATTTACCCAGTGCCATTAATGTTATATACACATGAATGGAGCTAGCAGTCATGTATATGCAGAAGTGTATAACTGACTTGAGCAGCCAGGCATATTCGGCAGGAATTTCTCTAATCATGAAAGAAATACAGAGGTAGAATTATTTAATTGAAAAAAGAACCTATCAGTCTCAGCTAGAATTTCCCTATAAAGCCAAGCGTTAACAACCTTTTGCAGGGTATCAAATACCCCCTGGGAATAGTTTTTATTTGCAATTTGAAATCTGTTCTGCTTCTTTTCACCTCATGCTGCTCCCAGGTGCTGACTCATTATAACTGGCCTTCTCTCTTTATTTCTCAAGGTGAATCCCTCAAAGACAGCTGCCTTGACCCAGAACAGGAAAGGAATAGGCACACTGCAGTCCAGGAATTAGGGAAAGATTGCCTTTGGCAGCTTTTTACCTACTTTCTAGGTTTGCTTCTCCTTTTTTTTGTGTATAGTACATTATGAGGGGTGAGAACGCTGAACTCCAAGTTCCCAACAAAGCAATTATTGATAGATTGACTTATTAAGCACTCACTTTAGGTCAGGCAATGTGCTAGGCACTGGGGATAAAAAAAGACAAAAATGAATCAAACCCTACCCTTAAAGAGCTTGTCAGGCAAACAATTTGTTGTCCAGTTGTTTCAGTCCTGTCTGACTTTTTGGGACCCCATTTGGGGTTTTCTTGGCAAAGATACTGGAGTGGTTCACCATTTTTTTATTCAGCTCATTTTACAGTTGAAGAAACGGAGGCAAACTGGGTTAAGTGACTTGCCCAGGGTCACAAAACTAGTGTCTGAGGTTGGATTTGAACTTAGGTCTTCCTGACTCCAAGCCCAATACTCTATCCACTATGCCACCTAGCTTCCTCCTGGGAAATCATTACACAAATAAATTCAAAATTACTATGGGTAATTTAGGGAAGAAAGACATCAACAATGGAGAGAGGGAACAGGAGGGGTTTCATGTTGAAAGGAATGCTTGAGCTTCATTTTAAAGGAAATGAGAGATTCTGTAACGTAGGAATGAGTAGGAAGTGTATTACAGATATAGAGGAAAGCCATTATAAAAGTACAAAGGTCTCAGCTTACTCTGCTCTAGCTTCACAGTGTAACATTCTAAACTACCTCTCTCTCCTTCCCTTTCTTCTCTCCCATTCAAACTCTTTTTCCTTGTTGTAAATGTGTTGTGAAAAAAATGACTACTTATTGGTCTGAATTTATCTCTTTGGTATAGTCATAGATCCCAGGCTTTGGAAGTATGTCTATTCCCTCTATCAATTCAGATTGCAACTCCTCCTAAGCTTCCCAACCTATAATTCTTTTAAAAAAAATCTTTTATACATGGCCTATGTGGGAATTTGTTTTGCTTGACAATGATAGAACACTGCCTCTAGAGTCAGGAAGACCTGAGTTCATATCCAGTCTCACACACTTACAAGCTGTATGACCCTGGGCAAGTTACTTAACCTCTGTTTGCTTCAGTTTCCTAATCTGCAAAAATGGAGATAATAGCACCTGCTTCCCTAAACAAACTAAATTGTCGCAAAAGCTTGTGAACAACCTAGACTATGTAGTCTCTATAATTCTGGGAAGTTTTAATGATCCCTGATGCCTGTGACCTGAGCTGCATATAGAGACATTTGAATGTTCGTGCCCAAGGACAAGCTATACACACCATGGAAATTCTATCCATCTCTTGGCTCCTTTCATGCTGCCCAGATAAATGCTCTCTGTCATCCTCAAAAAAAAATTTCACTTGATTTTAACAACTCTTCAAGCTATAATCTCATATCACTTCCCTTCCCCATGAAAAGAAAATTCTAGGAAAAATCTATCTTTCTCCATGCACTCCACTTACTCTTCTCCTTCTCACTTTTCAGTTCTTTGTAATTTGACTTCAGTTGTATCCCTCAAATTAAACTGCTCTCTCCAAACTAACCAATGATATCTTAATTGTCAGTTAGCAGGCTGCTCGACCTCTCTATTGAATCTGAAAGAGTCACTCACCACTTCACCCCAGTTATTTTCTTCTCCTTGAATTTTGGTGACATTGATTTCTTGTTTGTCCTCATACCTATCTGGTCTTGTGTTTAATTTGGTATTCACTTTGGCTTCTTCTCTAAACCAGATGATGATCTGAGTGTTTACAGACTGCTGATTTTGAATATGCCTCTATATCTCTGATGAGTGCCTTTTTAATAAAAATGCTTGATGATCATCATTTTCAATGCTTTTCTATGCTACCTAAAGAAAGTTTTCATGTAATACAAATAGAAGGCTTCTCAGTAGTGTGCAAGCAGACCCTATTTCCCAACATTTTTGACCATGCTTCTTTGTTTTTTACTTACACATGTAAATCACAAATCAGCAAATTCACTTACTTCTTTGTAGATTTTTTAATTTTTTTTTTACACTGGAACAGATGCTAGTGCTCAAGTGACCATTATGTTGGCCCGTGCTTTTTGTGAATACTGCAAGGTGAGTGTCCTACAAAATAATAGTCCTTAGGTTTAAGCACATTGTAAAATGAACCCATTCTCTGTGGATAATCTGTATTACATTCTTCCATTTAGTTGCAACTCCTTTATGTCTTTTTGTTTCGTTTATAATGAGGATGTTAATCTGATTGTGGGTCACTTCTCTAGTAAGATATCTCATTGGTTGATAGACAAAAAAAACACTTGCTAGAAGTAACAAGAATTAAGTCACTGTTTTTAGATGACCAAGTTGTTGGTAGGGATAGAAGCTGTGGTTCTCAGTACCCAAAGATCCCATTTCTGTTATCCTGCCACCCTCACTATTGGTCTATTTTCTGACAATGAGCCTCACTATGCTTAGTTAGTCTGGTACTTTGCCAGAAAACAGACTGATGCAAATCTCTTTCTTAAAGGTTTTCTACCTAGATTGAATCTTACAAGATTACACTCTGTTGACATTGCCCTCAAAAATTCAGGTTCACCTCCTTGCCATAATGACTCATTGGAGCATGAGAATGTTGAAATAATGATTATCAAATTTTAGCATATAGCATAGTTCTGGGAATATACAGTGGGCTTTTAATCAATGATTGTGGGTGAATCACTTTCAGGAAGCTATGAGTTAAAAATGAGTATATCATATTTTCCATTAAAGTATACCAATAAGCTTGCTTTACTTAAATCTGTATTCTAACTGGCAACAAGAAGGACAAAGAATCAGCTACTTCTTGAGCCTTAGGGGAAGAGATGGGGGAAAAAGGTGAAGCTAGAGGCCTTTCTGTAGCTAGGTACACTGAATGACTTAGTCATGACTTCCTTACAGTCAATGTCTTTAGCACCATTGTTCTACAGGTTCTGGATGATGGGTTCAGTACCTCATTAAATTGGGAACTGAAATAGGGAAGATACTACAATCCCAGGAACAACTTCCCTTAAGACAAAGGATCTCCAACCCTTAATATTAGATTTACATTACATAGTAAACTCCTTGAATCAAGATTGCTCTTGTTTATTAGATAAAGGTCACTTTTAAAAATTAACTAGTTAAGTCAGAATCCACAGGTGTTCTAGCTTTTGTGTGTACATGTGTACATGTGTGTGTGTGCATGCACATGCTAGATATTCTTCTTTCACCTCTCTCTTCTAAGAAGAGAACACCTTGTCTGCTCTTTAATTGACTCTGGAAATTCAGGGATTAGCAGGGTGTTGAAAGTAACATAAACTACATTTATTTATTCCTAATTATCATAACTCTCTGTCTCTCTCTGTCTCTCTCTCTCTCTCCCCATTCTTAACATACATTCCACATTTTTAACATACAAGTAGCAACTTGAAGCATATCTGTCCATTACGTCTAATACTTAAAGTCCTTTAAGAGCTTATCCAAATCAGATGGAACATTTAATATAGATTATCTTTTCTGATGTACTTAGAACACATTCCCTGAGTGATTCTCTTAAAAAGGCATAATTTTGAAGAAATTATTAAACATCTCACATATTTCAAGAACTTTGCAAGGACTTTTTATTTATCAACCCAAAGAGAATTTAGCTGATGGCAATATGAATATCCAATTGGTTGTAATTCATTTATTCCATAACAAACTGACTTTAAACCCTATTTTAGAGTGTGTGCCTTAGTCTTCTTTAAAACAGCATTTAAAAAGTAGCTAAATAATATAATTTTTAAAATCAGCATTTTCTATCAATGCAAATCATGGCATAAAATGTTAGATGAGTTACACTTTAAATTCTAAGGGAAAGGTTTCAAAAATGGATTGATTGCTTTCTCAGTTTCATTTCTTCACAAGCATTATAGTAGAAACACTGAAACTGAATTTGATTATTGACTTAGAGAATTTAGGCTTTAAGACTTAACAGCCTGTACTCCAGTGCTCCTTTTCATAAAGATTTCAACTCTATGAAACAAATACTTGGTGGGAAGGCATCCTGAATTCCAACAGATAAATATATGGTGTATACTTCTGGCTTCCAGCATTCAGCAAAGCTCCAACAAGAATTTTAAAATTTAAATGAGAATTGTATACTATATATACATTCATTAAATAATAAATTCATGTCTGGAAGATACTACATATAACTATCATAAAGACCAAAATTATTTTATTCCTGAATGAAAAAATAAATCATTTATAATATGAACCCAAATAGCAGTCATTTTCTAATTCTTTTCTGTTATATAAAGTATAACTTTATTTTTTACATTTAATAAAATAAAAAAATATTTGCAAAATAGCAAATTGACCCTTTGACTTAATTCTTGGGACTTTGCTGGTATATGAGCCCTGGAAAATTATGTATAGTTAATGGTTATAATTACAGAATATTTGGAAATGCAATTAACCTAGTGAATGATCTTGATTTTTAGATAGAACTAATTGAAATCAAATTGCCAAAAATTGGGTGTAACTGAGAAAAGTCAAAAGGTTGGGAAATGGAATTGGTAACTATAGATAAGTCTTTTATTTTGTTCTTATTTTCTCTTTCTTGATTTTTTCTCCTAAAGCAAGATTTTAACATTTATTCTTTCCTTGCCTGAAATATGTTAATCTCTTACAGCATCAGTTTAATATGATAACTCTTAAGAAGTAGTGACTGTTCTTCAATCATTTTAATTATTCAATGAACCATTTCAATTATTTTATCCTTTGTTACTCCTACTGTTTTATCATACACATAAGTGACATTGTTTCCCAGAAAGTATTAGGGTTCTTCCTCAATAAAAGCAACCATAAGATCGAGTTACAGTTTTACTTTTGTTTTCCAAAAGTGACTTTAGTACTATTAAAACCATATATTAATTCATTTCTTGAATAAATTGAAGAATGTTTAAGCTTAGATGCTGGTTTATGAAATAAAAGCATTATAGACATAGATAAAATAATGTAAATGTTAACTTACCATAACTTTAACCTTCATGACCATAAATACCTAAGCCTACATGCTATTAGGATGATTATCATAAGCTCAATGATTGTTACTGTAAAGCTAATTCTAAACAGAATTCATTTCTGCCATGGAATGACCAGTTTAGCCAATACAATACCAATACAAAGACAACCTAAATCAGTGGGTTATTTTTTTTTGGCCTAAATTACTCATTTGAGAATAAATACATATTATGCTCATGTCAAGCTTATCCAAGTCATCTACTGACAGCATGTGGTAGCAAAAAGACCTCTTTATTGCAATTTAGGAAATCTGTGCTTTACTCCCAGTTCTACCTGTAAACAGCTAACTTACCTTTGGTAAGTAATTTGACCTCTCTGATACTGAGTTAATTTAATTCAATTCAACAAATATTTCTTATGTGTTTATTATGTGTAAAAACACTATTCAAGTAACAGAGATACAGGTAAAAGTGAAACAAACCCTGCCTTAGAGGAGCTTATAATCTGCTAATTACTCATCTTATATATAAATTGTGTGAAATTAGTTGTACATTTTGTTGCGATGTCAGAACTATTTTCTCTTACTCCTAACTGCTTTCTGAAATCTCTAGAGCAGCAAGCTATCACTTTATTAATTAATCAGTTGGTATCATATTATAGATGATGCAGTGTCTAAAGCACCAGGCCTGGAGTCAGGAAGAGTCATCTTCTTGAATTCAAATCTCAGATACTTACTAGTTATGTGATCCTGGGTAAATCCCTTAAACATGTTTCACTTAGTTTCCCCATCTGTAAAATGAGCTGAAAAAGAAATGGAAAACCACTTCAGTATCTTTGCCAAGAAAACCCTAAATGGGGTCATAAAGAGTTGGACATAACTAAAACCACTGAACACAAACATTATAGTATAGATTTTGGCCACAAGAGGGCTCTATGACCATACACAGTTAAACTACTTCTTGCTTCCACTGGTCCAAGCTCTTCAAGCTTGTGAGCCGCTCTGTTAGCCATGGGTTCTATAAAGAAGAGGTATAATCTGGAATCTGCTCAGAAATGACTAAAATAAGAAAATTTCTTGTCTTCATTCTTAATGTCCATCCCCACTTGGTGAGTCTCCCTCCTCATATTCAATTTACTTATCCATTCAAAGTACTTACAAAATTTTATATTTAATGGACATTGTATGTACAAGTCTCTTCCTCTTTATGTTGATGTGTTTGGATTTCAATGGAACAATAGCTTTGCTGGGTCATAGACAGTTTAGTAATTTTGGAAGCATAGCTCCAAAATGCTTTCCAGAATAGGTAGACTAAATCACAGCTTCACCACCACTGCACAAATGTGTCTATTTTCCCACTACCGTTCAAATATTTGCCATTTTCATTTTTTTGTCATTGTCTTTTTTTGAGGCAACAAGAAGGCATAGTGAATACACTTCTAGGCCTAGAGTCAGGAATAACTGAGTTCAAATCCAGCTTCAAACACTAGATGTTTAAGTTGGGGCAATTTACATAACTTTACTCAACCTCAGTTTCCTCAATTATAAAATTGGGATTTTAATAACACCTACCGCATAGACTTATTATAAAAATCAAAAGAAATATTGTTTTTAAAGCCCTTAGAGCAGATTCTGGAATGTCATAGTCACTTACTAAGTGCTTATTCCCTTCCTTCCCTTGTCAACTTGGCCCATCTAAAAGATGTGAGATAAAACTTGGGGTTGTTTTAATTTGAGTTTTCTAATTATTAGTGATTTGTAACATTTTTGCAATGGCTATTCATAGCCTGGATTTTTTTTTTCCTTAAAAAGCTTCACCTTTTGTAGCAGCTGGCCATAGAAATCAGAGTTAATATGGAGATTGTAATCTTTTAGATGCTTTACTACTTATCCTCTCTTCTAATTTAAGTACATTTTCTGCTGATTTACCTGTGCTCAATTTTTTTTATTGAATTATCTTCCTCTTGATTTTTTTGGTAGTTTTCTTAATTCTTTTTTTTTTTAATTTTTATTTTTCAACATTTACTTCCACAAGATTTTGAGTTCTAAATTTTCACCCCATCTCACCCCTCCTCCCACCCCAAGATGGCATGCATTCTGAATACCCCTTCACCTAGTCTGCTTTTCCTGCTATCTCTCCACTCTTTCCCCTTCTATTTTCCTGTAGGGCAGGATAGATTTCTGTACCCCATTTCCTGTATTTCTTATTTCCCAGTTGCATGTGAAAACATTTTTAAACATGTGTTTTTAAAACTTTAGGTTCCAAATTTTCTCCCTTCCTCCCTCCCTACCCACCCTCATTGAAAAGGCAAGCTACTCAATATAGAATATACATGTGCAGTTGTGCAAAACACTTCCATAGTAGACATGCGGTGAAAAACTAACTCTATTTCCCTTAATCCTATCCCAGCCACCCCCATTTATTCTATTCTTTCTTTTGACCCTGTCTCTCCTCAGAAGTATTTGCTTCTGACTCCCCCTTTCCCAATCTGCCCTCCTCTCTATCATCCCCCTTACTCTCTTGTCCCCATTCACCTCCTATTTTCCTGTAGGGTGAGACAGATTTCCATACCCAATTGAGTGTGTATGTTATCCCCTCCTTAAGTCAAATCCTATGAGAATAAGATTCACTCATTCCCTCTCACCTTCCCCCATTTCCCCGCCACTGTAAGAAAGAGCCTTTTCTTTTCTGTTCTTTTGTGAGATAATTTACCCCGTTCTACCTTTCCCTTTCTCCTTCTCCTAGTATAGTCTTCTCTCACCCCTTAATTTTATTCTTCAGATATGACCCCTTCATCTTCAACTCACCCTGTGCCCTCTATCTATCTATCTATCTATCTATCTATCTATCTATCTATCTATCT
>NW_020951478.1:2103500-2153594 GCF_900497805.2 Vombatus ursinus
TCTATCTATCTATCTATCTATCTATCTATCTATCTATCTATCTATCTATCTATATACACACATACATATAATTTCTCTCCTCCAACTACACTAATAGTGACAAAGGTCTCATGAGTTACTATCATCTTTCCATGCAGGAATGTAAACAGTTCAACCTTAATAAGTCTCTTATGATTTTTCTTTCCTGTTTACCTCTTCATGTTCCACTTGAGCCTTGTATTGGAAAGTCAGATTTTCTGTTCAGCTCTGGTCTTTTCATCAAGAATGCTTGAAAGTCCTCTATTTCACTGAATGACCATTTTTCCCCTGAAGAATTATACTCAGTTTTGCTCGGTAAGTGATTATTGGTTGTAATCCTATCTCCTTTGCCCTCCGGAATATTGTACTCCATGCCCTGCAGTCCCTTAATGTAGAAGCTGCTAAATCCTGTGTTATCCTGATTGTGTTTCCACAATACTTGAATTGTTTCTTTTTGGCTGCTTGCAATATATTCTCCTTGACCTGGGAACTCTGGAATTTGGCTACAATATTCCGAGGAGTTTTCCTTTGGGGATCTCTTTCAGGAGGAGATTGGGGGATTCTTTCCATTTCTGTTTTGCCCTCTGGTTCTAAAATATCAGGGCCGTTTTCCTTGATAATTTCTTGAAAGATGATGTATAGGTTCTTTTTTTGATCATGGCTTTCAGATAGTCCAACAATTTTTAAATTCTCTCTCCTGGATCTATTTTCCAGGTCAGTTGTTTTTCCAATGTAATTGTTTTCTAATTTTTTGTTCTTTTGGATTTGTTTTATAGTGTCTTGATTTCTCATAAAGTCACTAGCTTCCAATTTCTCCATTCTAATTTTTAAGGAAGTATTTTCTTCAGTAATCTTTTGGACTTCCTTTTCCATTTGTCTAATTTTGCTCTTTAGGGCATTCTCTTCATTGGCTTTTTGGACCTCTTTTGCCATTTGGGTTAGGCTATTAAGGTGTTATGTTCTTCAGTATTTTTTTGTGTCTCCTTTAGCAAGCTGTTAACTTGCTTTTCATGATTTTCTTGCACCACTCTCATTTCTCTTCCCAGTTTTTCCTCTACTTCTCTTACTTGCTTTTCAGAAACACCTTTTGAGCTCTTCCAAGGCCTGGGACTGATTCATATTTTTCTTGGAGGCTTTGGATGTAGGAGCTTTGGCTTCATTGTATTTTTCTGGTTGTGTGTTTTGATCTTCTTTGTCACCAAAGTAAGATAATATAGTCTGACTCTTTTTGCACTGCTTGCTCATGATTCCAACTGATTACTTGAGTTTTAAACTCTTTGTCAAGGTAAGAGTATGTTTCCAGTGTGGAGAATGTACTGTCCCAAGCTTTGGGGTTTGTACAGCTGTTTTCAGAGATACTTCTAGGTACCTGAAAAGTGTCAGTTCTTCCAAGGTGGTATGATAAGGGGCAAGGTGTTTCCTCTCCACCACCACAACAAGCTCCACTACACCTCAGAACTGCCCACCACTCAGAACAAGCTCCACCACACCTCCTCCTCGCCCCAGGACCACCCCTCAGAACTGTGACCCAGATCTAAGCAAGGGCAAAGCAAGAGATTCCTGCCTCAGCCCTGGCAAAGAGATCCTTGCAATCCTACTCTGATCAGCCACTTGATTCCCCCTCAGTCCGTGGGCTGGAAACTCAGGAGGCAGCCACGGCCTGACCGCAGTCACAGACTTTTCCCACTGACCTTCTAAGTTGTCTTTGGTGTTCGTGGGTTGAGAAGTCTGGAAACCACTACAGCTGCCTGGAGGTCCTCTGAGGCCTGCTCCAGGGTCACTGTGGCCTGTGCACCACACTAAACTGCGTTCCTCTCCCAGCCTGGCTCAATATACCTTTCTGATCAACTATCCAGGTTGTCTTGGGCTGGAAATTTGTTTTACTCTGTTTTTTTGTGGGTTCTACTGCTTTAGAATTTGTTTAGAGCCATTTTTTACAGGTATTTGGAGGGGTTTGGGGAAGAGCTCTAGCTAGTCATTGCTTTCCCTCCACCATCTTGGCTCCGCCCCCTCTTTTTTTGTAGTTTTAACCTTATTTCCTGATACTTCTCTGTAACTAATTTTCTGAGTCCTCCCCTATTGAATCTGTATATATTGTCAGGGCTAGATCTCAATGTTGTTTCAGCTACCTCCCATATTGACAAATTTGCTTCTCACCACCCTCTGCCCCTAGTATAGGTAAGCTTCTGTGGTGAAAGAACTAGATACAGATAGACTTCCTTCAGTACTAATGCAGCCTTGCATGTTGTCCCCTACTCTAGTTACCTTCCTTCCTTAGTCCAACACTGGAATGAATTATTACCTTACAATTTTCACAGTCCTATAGGAAATAAAGGTTATTGGTCTAGGAAGTTTCTGCAACCTTGGATTTCCCTGACCCAAGATACACATAAAGACAAAGCAAACTCTATCTTTCTTCTTAAATCTCCTCTTCATTATGTCACCATGTAGAATCAGTGGCTGATACTTATTGCAATGGGGTAGGATATGGTCAAGTGTTGGGAAGCACTGGCTGAGTTTGTACAGTAGAAAGTAAAGTTCTTATTCACTTTCAATGCACAAGCCTGTGGGTCAGTTTGTGCACCCTGATAGATAATAGAGGCTGACAGGAGAGAGGTGATCAGTTAGTAGGTTAAGAATCAGTATTTTCCACTGTTAATTAACAAGGTTGTTATCTTATTGGCTTGCTTCTTTTATTTTCCTGTGGGTTCACCAGTTATTGTAGTGTTTGAAGATGATAATTCCTCTTTCCAGGGATTTTTTTGTGTTAGTGGGACTGGAGAAAGAGAAATTCAGTCCTTTACCTTGTTGGTCACATGATTCAAGTCTCCCACTTACAGAAGAATAAGTAGATTATCATGAGGAAATAAAGAATGGGCTCAATTGAGATTAGATAAAATTGTTGTGGACTCAGTGTTGTGTGTTGTGTGTCTTCCTTCGGTGACATTCATTAGCTATTGAAAAGGAGCAGAGAAGGTAAATGGTAGGAGCAACTTAGGGAAAGGGCTGGCAAGTCACGAACAGCAATAGGAAACAGAATTTGAGAATGGAGTAGTGTATAAGTGAAGTAGGGTTAAGGGAATAAAAGTAAGAAAATAATACAAGAGCATGAGTGATAGACTGGGAGATGAGGAAGGAATGGGAAAAACTTTAGATCATGATAGGTATGATAGGAATAAAGCAGAGAAATATATGAAAAGACAAGAGGTTGTGATCAGAGAAATTCCATGTTTGGAATCAGGGAGGAAGAACAGTTATTAGTAACTGTGATTATGCCATTTAGCAAACTTCTTCATCTACATACTATTTTATTTTGTGAGCTCAGCAGATCTCATGCATCAATTATCATTTTTATGCAGATGATTTTCAGATAATTTTTAAGCCTTAACCTCTCTCCTGTACTCCCAGTCTCACCACCAACTGCAACTGCAACTTTGAGGTTCTATCAGACCTTGAGGGGTGAAAGCGTCGGGGGTGGGAAAGACAAAAGTTAGGGAGGGTAGGTGAAAACAAGCCCATTAATGTACACTGGGGGAGATATGAATTCATCCAGTCATTCTAGAAAGCAATTCAGATCTATGCCTCAAACATTTCTAAACTATACATGACTGCAGACCCAGAGGTACCATCAGTAGGCCAATATTCCTACAAAGCTAAAAGAAAGAGGAAAAAAAGACCCATATGTACCAAGATGTTTATAGCAGATCTTTCTTGTGGAGGCAAAGATATGGAAATGAAGGGAGTGTTCATCTGTTGAGGAATGGCTGAATTGATATGATGTAAGAATATAATGGAACACAATTAAATAATCAGCAACAATAAAAGGGATAATTTTAAAGAAATCTGGGAGAAAATGCATGAATGGGTGCTGGAAACAATTCAAACATCAAGGACAGCAGTGTAAAAATGAATGTCTTTGAAGAATTTGAGAACTCTGATCAATTTACTGACCAAGAATTATTCCAGAGTACCAATGATATAGAGATGATAGATTCAAGAAACAGAGTAACATACACATTTTTAGAGCTCAAGTCAATGTGAGGGTTTATTTTGCTCGACTATACATATCTTTTACAAGTATTTTGTTTTGCTTTTGTTATCACCCCCATTCCCCCATTGATGGAGGTGGGGAGTTGGTGTAAGGTAGGAAAGTCAAGAAAATAAGGTTTTTAATTGAAGAAAAATTAAATTTAAAATTTATAAAGGAAAACTCTTGAAGGCCCACAGAAATAAAACTATCAGCCCATGTGCAATGAGTAAGGCAGTCTACTGACTTAGAGGCAAGAGTCAGGCTGGATTAAAAGTCTCATACCCCAGATTCAAAATCTCTGTTCTTAGAACCTGTGTGAATGAGGCATGTCCCTTAACATGGCTCCCAAGCACTATTTTCTTTACTTGAACATCTAAGACCTCCAATTTTGCCTACAGCTTTAATACCCTTCCAGCTTTATGATTATGTCTTCCTTATCCCTAAACTCTGTACTTCTAGGGGAACAAGATAAAGAGTTTGGGCTTTTAGAAAGAATATTTTATTGGATTCTGCATGGGGCAACACTTTATTAGGATGAGACTCTCTATGGACTCTTGGGATCTAGAAAAGACAAAGCAAGCCATGTAGAGAGATGTGAGTCGGAAAGGCAAAGAATTTGTAGAGTTCAAGGACTACAAGATCTTTGCAAATTGTGATGCTTGCTGTGTGATTCTTTCTGAACCTGTCTCAAGAGCCTGATTCTTCACCTGGCATTATACAGAAGCTTCTCACAGTCCTAAAAGAATGAATGAGCATTTAGGTTTCTTCTTTCTCTAAATGCTGGCTGCCTAATTTCCATTTACTTCTGTCCAGTTTCTTTTAGATCCTGAGCTTAGCTATTAGAGCTAGTTTTCACAGCAACTTTATGGTAAATATTTCATTGAAGATAGATATGCCAGAATAAAGTTCTGAGTGGCTAGGCTTTCAAAATATTTCCTATCTATCATTTGGATAATATATGGATAATATCCTAGACAGATGTGTCTCACCCCTATTATCATTTTGATAGAAAATGTCATATCTCTAGGTTTTCCTTGGAAATACATCTTCATAGCAGTACACAAATAGGGGGAATCATTGAAACTTCTTTATATCCTCTGTGCTTAGCACAGTGTCTAGCATATAGTAGGTGATTAACAGATGTTTATGACTGACTTATATAATCATTTTTATAGATCGGAATCTAAAAAAATAGTAAAAAGTAAACAATTCTGAAACATGTAATTTATCAATAGCACTTTAATAGTCAAAAGCATATAAGCAAGTAATCTGCCTTTCCCCCCACTTTTCTGTAAATTTATTAACCAGATAATAATATGCCAGACTGTGTGACATCAGTTTCATAACATTATTGAGAAAGTAATAATAAAATGTTTAGAGCCTATCTTGACACAAGAAAGGTAAAGGTTTAGTGAAAAGAAAGTATTTTTCTCTCCGTTTTAGAAAAATCTATGATCTCCTTAACTTTTCAATAGAATTTCCTACTAATGATAATTTATGTTTGTTCCTGTTTCAACATATATTCTGGAATACATGTAAGGAGAATCAAACTGAATGCATACATGAGGTCGAAGCATGGTATAGTAGATAGAGGGCTAAGCTTGAAGAAAGAAAGATCTAGATTTAAATCCCACCTCTAATGCTTAGTAGTATGTGAATGAGGATGTCGCTTAACCTCTACTATGCAGAGTTCCTTATAGTGAAGAAATCATAGATCATTGAATTTCACATTATAATTAAAATCTCTAAAACTATTATTTTTCTTTGAACTCAACAACATATCAAAACTCCTCCATAATCTGTGTCACATTTAACTGATTTAACTTTAGAGAATTCAAAGGTTACTTCCTAGAGGTAAGATTTCAACACCCAGCCACTATGAACTGAATCCTAATTATTTTCATTCTTAAAAGCCTTTGCCTTCTAAGGCACCATCACTTCTTTCAAATCTTTCCTGTTGTTATTAAGTAGAAGTAGTTAGTAACTTAGTGACATAACTGATTATTGTTAATGAATTATTTAAGAGACCTAAAATATTCATATGTCTATACTGAAATCATAGGCAACAAATAACAGGAAGAATTTTTAAAATAATGTAAATTACTCATTTGTGGGCATCCTCCTTAAACAAATTATCTGAATGTTCATTCTATTAAAATGCAAAAAGTGACATATTAGGAATGCATGTATCACAGTTAAATCTCCATTTGTCTAAGGGCAGATAATTTTTTTTAGGTCAAGATCAACCAGAGTTTAAAGTCGCTGTAGCTATTTTCCCAATAACTTGCTATCTTGCAAGATAACACTCTCTACAATGGATAGGAGAACAGATTTTGGAACAAAAGTCCTCATTGGATGTTTAGGGGGTGTCTTTTAGTACCGACTAATTTTAAATGACCCTGCAAAAATGAACGAGGACAGGCTGAACATTATAAAGTAAAATTTAAAAAAAAATTATCACCTCTTTGTTAACTAGCTATATAGCCTTTGAAGAAGCTAGTTTTCATTTCATTTGTCTTTTCTAGGATTTGGGAGCATTCTCAGAGGTTTAGGCTCTGGTAGCAGGCATAAATTTGTGATTAGCAGATTTCCCAAATACGATGAAGCCCACTTTTTTCCTTTTAAGTTACAAATTCAGGTCATTGTTCATTTATTGTGCTTGTCCAAGATGTATGTATTAATTGACTAACTCAGATAGATGTTTATCCAACTGCATGTCATGATCTGGGTAATGTGGATTCTTTATCCACTTGATTTTTCCTGTGCTAACTGCTAGGATAATCTTTCTGCAATCAACAGAGATTTCACTGAGGAGGGCCTATAGTGTCCTGGAACTTGATGCAATTAGTAAATTTTCTACTTAGTCACCTATTTTTAAATAGGCCAACTTTTCCCCTCCTTTGGAAATTTCCCTCACTTTGAGATCTTGAAAATTAATCCTTTGCAATTTACTTTAATAAGTGTATTGTTTCTTGCATGAATTTTATCCGTATATACTTGTTCAACTCCAGCCACCCTTCCTAATATCATCTTATGCACTATTTTTACTTTAGCATATAGAATACTGAGGTGATGAAGTACAAATATGTTGGTTCCCCTCTTATTGATGATAAAATTCTATTTCTATAGAAATGTTGGCAGATCTTTTCCACTTCTTATTGTTGCCCTTACCCTTGCCTCCCTCCCACATTCATCTATAAATGCTTACAGTTTGATATGACTTATTTGGTTTTCACATTGAATTTTCTACAGGCTTTTTTTTTTCTTCTTCACTGATTTTTTTGCTATTCTTTGAGCTGATAGAGTTCATAAACTTCTGTCACCAACCTCAACAATGTTTACATATGAACTTATATTCTAAAATGATATATTTAGTGACAGCCAGGTTTCTTTGGGAAGTGTATATAATGTTTATTGATTGGATCACTCTCTCCGCTTTTCCTCATCTTTATTCCTTGGTGAACCAGTTCAACTACTGTCCTCCTCTCTTGAATCCCTATCCCTCTTATCATGTCACTGATTACACTCAATCAAATTACCTACCACTTTTTGTTGCCTTTGATCCTACACGTGGACTGCTAAATGAAGGTACAGAAAATCATGTGACCACTTTGACTTGGTTCACTGCAAATATGTTACATAACCTCAACTGGGTCCTCGCTGCTGCTAGGCAATACTACCATACTTCCTAATTAACTCATTCTCCTACTCTCTAAAGGTGCTATTCTGAAGTTCTTCATTCCTCCTCAAACTTCCCATGACTCCACCTTTTTCCACTATCTCAGTTAAGCTATTTTTACAGAAAACTGAGGCCATTCACTGTGAACTTTTTTCCCTCAACTCCTATCACTAAGTTACCTTCTGCTACTTTCTCCTCTTTCACTCTTATCTCAAATAATGAAGCAGCTTTACTCCTCATAATGGCAAAACCCTCTACTTGTTCAAGAAATTCCATTCCATCCCATCTTTTACAACTGATTGCCCGTACTGTCATACCCACTGTTTCACTTATTCTCAATCTTTCCCTCTCTACTAGCTCTTTCCTTCTGCCTACAAACATTCCAATGTCTCCACTACCCTGGAAAAAATCTTACTTGATGCTTCTATTCCCAAAAACTATTGTCCTATATCTCTTCTGCCTTTGTAGCTAAACCCCTTGTCACCTATAATGGATTCCTCTACTTTCCTCTCACTCTCTCATCAACCCCTTACAATCTAGCTTCTGACCTCAATATTCCAAGAAAACTGCTCTCTCCAAAGTTGCTAATGATTTCTTAGGTGTCAAATCCAATGACCTTTTCTCAATCTGCATTCTCCTCCAAGCCTTTGACGCTGTTGATTACTCTCTCCTCCTTGATACTCTTTTTTCTTTAGGTTTTCAAGACACTGCTCTCTCTCTCCTGGTTTTCTGATTTTCCTCCTCCCTTTCTAAGCACTCCTCTGTTTCTTTTGTTGTACCTTCATTCATATCATGCCCTTTAACAGTAGGTATTCCTCAGGTTTCTGTCCTGGGCTGTCTTCTCTCTCTACAGTACTTCACTTGATGTTCTTATCAACTTTTTTTTAAGAATTTATTTATTGTTATATAGAAAATATAGCCAGGTATGGTAGTATACACATGTGACCCTTATTCCTGGAGAAGAGGAAGCTGGTGGATCTCTTGAGCTTCATTGTTTTGTAGCATTGGTGGACAAAGCTGATTGGATGTCTGTATTAAGTCTGGCACCAGTATGATGAGCACCTGAGAACCATCAGGCTTCCAATGAAGAGGAAATAGGCCTGGGTCAGAAACAGAGCAGGTCAAAGCTCCCATGTAGATTAGTGGTGATATTTGGCTTGTCCATGTCTGCAGCATTTCCAGCCTAGATTCCATAGGGAAACCTAGTCTCTTCATGTTTCACTTGAGTCTTGTATTTGAAAATCAAATTTTCTATTCAGCTCTGGTCTTTTCATCAAGAATGCCTGAAAGTCTTCTATTTCACTGAATGACCATTTTTTCCCCTGCAGGATTATACTCAGTTTTGCTGAGTAGGTGATTCTTGGTTGTAATCCTATCTCCTTTGCCCTCCAGAATATTGTACTCCATGCCCTGTGGTCCCTTAATGTAGAAGCAGCTAAATCTTGTGTTATCCTGATTGTGTTTCCACAATACTTGAATTGTTTCTTTCTGGCTGCTTGTAATATTTTCTCCTTGACCTGGGAATTCTGGAATTTAGCTACAATATTCCTAGGAGTTTTCCTTTGGGGATCTCTTTCAGGCAATAATCAGTGGATTCTTTCAATTTTTATTTTGCCCTCTGGTTCTAGAATATCAGGGCAGTTTTCATTGATAATTGCTTGAAAGATGATGTCTAGGCTCTTTTTTTGATCATGGCTTTCAGATAGTCCAATAATTTTTAAATTAACTTTCTTGGATCTATTTTCCAGGTCAGTTGTTTTTCCAATGAGATATTTCACATTGTTTTCTAATTTTTCATTCTTTTGAATTTGTTTTACAGTGTCTTGATTTCTCATAAAGTCACTAGCTTCCAATTGCTCTATTCTAATTTTTAAGGAAGTATTTTCTTCAGTAAGCTTTTGGACTTCCTTTTCCATTTGGCCAATTTTGCTTTTTAGGGAATTCTTCTCCTCATTGGCTTTTTGGACCTCTTTTGCCATTTGGATTAGGCTATTTTTTAAGATGTTATTTTCTTCAGTATTTTTTTGGGTCTCCTTTAGCAAGCTGTTGGCTTGTTTTTCATGATTTTCTTGCATCACTCTCAGTTTTTCCTCTACTTCTCTTACTTGCTTCTCAAAATCCCTTTTGAGCTCTTCCAAGGCCTGGGACTGATTCATATTTTTCTTGGAGGCTTTGGATGTAGGAGCTTTGGCTTCATTGTATTTTTCTGGTTGTGTGTTTTGATCTTCTTTGTCACCAAAGTAAGATAATATAGTCTGATTCTTTTTGTGCTGCTTACTCATGATCCCAGCCAATTACTTGAGTTTGAAACTCTTTGTTAAGGTAAAAGTCTCTTTCCAATGTGGAGAATGTACTGTCCCAAGCTTTGGGGGTTTGTACAGCTGTTTTCAGAGGTACTTCTAGGGACCTGAAAATTTTCAATTCTTCCTCTCATCAACTTTTATGGATGTAATTAGCATCTCTATACTGATGATTCTCAGATCTACCTTTTTGATCCCAATCTCCCTGCTCACCTCCAATTTCACATCTCTAAATGCCTTTCAGATACCTTAAACTGGCATTTTAAACTCAGTATATCTAAAACACTCATTATCTTTTCTCCCTAAATCCTCCCTCTTTCCATAGAGGGCAACACCATCCTCCCAGTCCCCCAGACATGCAACCTAAGCTTCATCCTGCATTTCTCACTATCTCTCACCCCCCATCCCATATTCAATCTGTTGTCAAGGTCTGTATTATTTCACTTTTGCAACATCTCCTGAATTCACCCCTTTCTGTCCTCTGACACTGCCACCACTCCAGTGCCAGCACTCATCACCTCACGTGTATAATATTGTGATAGTCTTGCTTGTGGGTCTGCCTGTCTTAAATCCCTTCCCACTCAAATCCATACTTCATTCAGCCACCAAAATGATTTTTCTAAAGCACAGTTGGATCATGTTACCTCGCTTCCTATTGCCTGAAGGATCAAATATAAAATGCTATTTGTTAGTCAAACCCAATATGATTTTCAAGAGCCTGTAGATGAATAACAACATAAGTGATCTTTAAGCAGATGATCTTTCTAAGTCTCTTCAGTGAAAACAAAATCAATACTTCGCTAAGGGAATGATGGGTTTCTCTTAATGTTGTTAGACTGGTTCCTGCCCACCAGGCTTATGGAAGTAATTATAAAGTTAGACAGTATGGCATAGTAAACAGAGAATTGGCCTCGAAACCTGGAAAACTTGAGTTCAAGTGCTACCTCTGGCATATATTGGCTGTATAACCCTGCTCAAATCGCTTAACATCTCAGGCTTCTAGGTGACTCTAAGTTATCTTGGTGATATTGACATGCATTGCTAGGGAGAGTTTCCTCATCTGTAAACTTCCTAAACCAGTGAAACCACAGGTCCATTTCTTATCCCTATCCTTGATTATAGGGAAGAAAATTCTAAGTGAAGACTAAGCCATAAAAGCATAACTCAGAGAAACAAACAAACAAATAAACTAATAGTTAATATTAAAAGCTAACATTTATATAGTACTTACCATGTACCAGGCACTACTATGCTAAGCAATTTACAAATATTATCTCATTTAACCTCACAACAACAGTAGGAGGTAAAATACTATTATTATCCTCATTTTACGTTTGGGGAAACTGAGGTAGATAGGGGTAAGTGACTTATCCAGAGACACACTGCTAGCAAATGTCAGAGGCTGGATTTGGATTCAGCTCTTCTCAACTCCAGGTCTGCTCTCTATCGACTATACTACTGAGTTGTAAACAACATTTAAAATAAGATGTTTCAAAGCAAAAGCTTAAGAACAAGATTGATAATAATTCATTGTAATAAATACAAAGAAACATAAAAAAGAATTGGAACTAATTTTTTTTAATTAAATATGCCATTCATAGAGATGGAACTTTCAGTAGCTTTCTACTGAGTTTTATCTCAGAGTAAATGATTCATTCCTATCTCAACACATCATTCACAAAGCTAATTTCCAGTCAATTTTGTCAACCCTTCTAGTCAGCTGAAAAGTGCAGCTTTTGGTATTGCAACTTTACTTTTGCAACACACATTGTATAAATATCAATCTTTAGATCCTATATTTTGAATACATGGATGTGGTGAAATACCAATTTTACAAAATTAGGTATGAATCTTCTTACCTCCATAGAGCCAAGACTATAGAATAGGTAGGATCAGCTTCTACCAAAGCCCTTCCTACACTCCAGTAACCAATATCCCTTGGACAATAATAGTAAGCATAGGTATGATTTCAAGTTTTCTTGGAAGTTCTTCTCCTATCCTTAAACACACAAAATTTTATCTTACACTGATGCCTTAAATTTGACCACTAATAATTAATTTGTATAATTATTCATTTATGTAAAAATCTTAAAGAAACATTAACATTTACTGAAAAATGAAACTTGTCTAAAGCCATACAGTTAGTAAGTGATTAAGCCAGAACATGATTACAAGTCTGATTCCAAAACAAGTGCCCCTCATGTTATAATAAGATGCTTCCCACAAATGGAACATGGGATATATTTGGAGTAAGGAGGTGGGAAGGTCTGAACAAAATTATCTGGTAAAGAATCCTGCTCTATCACAAACAGCAAACAGGGTTCCAATGGACTAGAACAAGGCAGGATTTTTGCAATGACTATGTCTGCTAAATTCCTAAGATATTTGGGCAACTCATTGGGGATCATATCCTCATTCCCATTAAAAATGTGTGTATGTAGCCATGAATTATTACTTTCAGGGTTGTTATCATCAACCCTATCACTTCCAATAACTTGTCTGTATTTTAAGACCAAATTATTTGTTGGTATATCAATTTCTTTTTTACCCAGGCTGCCATTAGTATAAGTAGGCAGTAATTAGGAAGGCAGGAAATAGTATAGTTTTCTCTACAACTCTTCTTAGGAAAGCAGCAATGAATGTTTCCTCAATCAGTGAATTTAATCTCTCTAGCATTAGGCTTTTTTAAATTAAATAAAGTGAATAGGCTATATTTATATAAACGGCACCATATCAATGGAACTACTATCACAATTACATAGAAGATGTGACAACAGAAATATGCAGAGAAAGGGAGAGAGAGAGAGGGAGGGAGAGAGAGAGAAAAAGAGAGAGAGAGAGACAGAGAGAAAGAGAGAGAGAGAGAGAGAAACAGAAAGAGACTGGATATACTAAGCATGTACTATTTGTCAGAGATTGTACTAAACACTAAGAATAGAAATACAAGCAAAAGGACAATCCCTGTGCTCAAGGAGCTCACACTTTCATGGGGGAAGACAATACATAAAAAGAAACTGGAAAGGGTGAGTTTGATGCTTGATCTCATGACGCAGAGATGGCCACAAAATGGCACAGAGTGCTGGTTCCTGAAAAGATAAGGTGAAATCTCATCAGAATGGTGTCTGAGGTTTGGTGGTCATGGTAGGGGAAAAGAGGTGGTCAAAGTATAGGCATTATGGTGGGGAAATGACCCAGGTAGCATAGGTATGATTTCAAAATTCCTAGGAAGTTTCTCTTTTATCCTTATCCTCACATAAATATAAAACATGCTGGTGTTTTAAATTCTATCATTAATGATTCATTTATTTCTGTTATTGCACTCCTTATTTTTAAAATTATTTTTGTGAACAGAAAAATTCTTCAATGAACACAAATATTTTTCACCAAAGGAAGAAAAAAAGGAAAGAGGATTTCATAGGATACTATGAACTTATTATGTACAGATTTTTTTTAAAGAATATTCTTTCTATATATGTTTTCACATGTATGTAAATATGATTTTAACAAGATTTTATTGATATTTTCTTTTTAATCTTGTCTAGATTTTTTCCTGTAACTTTACCTCTTTTAAAGAGTTATCCTTTATTAATATTTTTAAGATGAGGAAGAGAAAAAAAATAAGAAAATTAGTTGATATATTGAAAAAAGTTCTACAATCATCTATGGACTCTGATTTTCTAACAAAGAAGCCTCAGTAGTCTTCTTTTAATATCTGTTTTTGGGGGCCAACTTTGCTCATTATAGTCTCTTAACATCCTATTTTGGTTGTTTTGTCATTGTGTTCTTTTTGTATACATTGTTGTAATTGTTGTGCATTTGGTTTTCCTGGCTCTGTTTTTTTCATTTAGTGTGTGTGTGTATGCATATGTGTATGCATGTATGTGTATATGTATGTATATATATGTGTGTGTGTGTGTGTGTATCTTTCTATACTTCTCAGTATTATCTTCTATCATGTTTTAGTTACTTCTTAGAATACAGAAATATTGCATTACATTTGTCTATCACAATCTGATTGACTATTTTCCAATTGACAGGCATCTATTTGGTTTCAAATTCTTTCCTGGCATGAAAAAGTGCTGCCATAAATACTTTCATATAAGATGGAGACACTTTTGGTTACTGATAATTTGAGGGTATATTCCTAAAAATGGAATCTCTGGATCAAAGGATATAGACACTTTGGCCTATTTATTTTCATAATTCCAGTTGCTTAACAGGATGCTTGGACCACTTCACAGTTCTATAAACAACAAATCATCATGCCTGCTTTTCCACAACCCCACCAACATGGATTACTGCCATATTTTTTGTCATCTTAGTCAATTTGCTGAGTGTGAAGTGAAACTAGAGCCATTTGCATTTCATTCACATGGCTTTTAACAGTTTATGATTCTTTAGAAAACTGTTTTTATCTTATCTTTTGATGACATATCTTTTGGGCAATGGTCTAAGGTCCCACATATTTCTGTTGCTTATCTACATAACTTGTATATCAAACTAAGTTTAATTTGATATGAAGATGATTTTTTTCCTATTTGACTATTTTCCTTCTTATCCTAGATATGTTAATTTTGTTGTGCAAAAGCTTTTCAATTTCCTATGATTAAAATCATGTTTTATCTTTTTTTTTTATTCTTTGTTATCCTTTGCTTCACTAAGAATTCTTTCCCTACCTTTAGCTGTGAAAGATTCTACTGCATGGCATATATCTCAGTGAGAATACTGATAAAAAAAAAATTCACATAGGGGGCAGAGCCAAGATGGAATAAAAGCAGTGGCTTGCTTGAGTTCTACCCAAATGCCTCCAAATACCTGTAAAAATGACTCTAAACAAATTCTAGAGCAGCAGAACCCACAAAAAGACAGAGTGAAACAAATTTCCAGCCCAAGACAACCTGGATGGTTGATTAGAAAGGTCTACAGTGCCAGGTGGGGAGAGAAACGCAGTTCATCTTGGGCGTGCAGGCAAGACAGCCTCAGAGAACCTGGAGCAAGCCTCAGGGGACTGAATTGTGGGAAACTGTGGTGGTTTTCAGACTTCTCAACCAACAAACACCAAAGACAACTTAGAACATCAGTAGGAAACATCTGTGACCCTGGTGGAAGAGAAGCTTGGTCCCAGCCCCAGTCCTGGTGCAGCCATGGGGCGACAGATGATTCCAGAATTTCTGGCCCACAGATTGAGGGGGAATCAAGTGTTTGATCAGAGGGGTTTGCAAAGATCTCTTTGCTGGTGCTGAGGCAGGATTCCTTTGCTTTACCCATGCTTGCATCTGGGTCATAGTTCTGGGTAGTGGTCCTAGGGCTATGAGGAGCACTAGTGTGGTGGCACTTTTAGTGGTGGTGGAGAGTGAATCCTCCTCACAGTTCCAAGGCAGAAAACAGTGCTTGTGGTCATTCATAGACTAGAGCACAGGCCAGGAAAGGAATAAATGCCTCTCCCTTGATCATACCACCTTGGAAAAACTGAAAACTTATAGGTCCCTAGAAGCATCTCTGAAAACAGCTTCACAAAACCCCTGAAACCTGGGACAGTACATTCTCCATACTGGAAGCAGACCCCTACCTTAACAAAGAGATTAAAACTCAAATAATTGGCTGGGATCATGAGCAAACAGCACAAAAAAAAAGTCAGACTATAGAATATTTCTTTAGTTACAAAGAATATCAAAACATACAATCAGAAAAAGACAATAAAGTCAAAGCACCTACATCCAAAGCCTCCAAGAAAAATATGAATCAGTCTCAGGCAATGGAAGAGCTCAAAAAGGATTTTGAGAAGCAAGTAAGCGAAGTATTTTTTAAATTTTTTTATTAATTTATTTTCCATATGCTTTTTGAGTTTAAAATTTTTCTTCCCTTTCCTCCCCACCCCCCTCCCTAAGATGACACACAATCTTATATAGGCTATACATTTACATTCTTATTAAACATATTTTCACATTAGTGATGTTGTGAGTAAAAATTAAAACCAATAGAAGGAACCACCAGAAAGAGGAAACAAAACTCAACAGAAGAGAAAAAAAATAGCAATTCAACTTCCATAGTTCTTTCTTTGGGTGTGGATAGCATTTTCCATCATGAGGCCTCTGGAGATGTCTTAGATCCTTATATTGCCAGGAAGAGTTAAGTTTATCGCTATTAGTCATTGCATAATGTGGCTGTTATCGTGTACAACGTTTTCTTGGTTCTGCTCACTTCACTCAGCATCAGACCATACAAGTCTTTCCAGGTTTTTATGAAGTCAGCCTGTTCATCATTTCTTACAGCACAATAGTATTCCATTACATTCATATACCACAGCAATTAAGAGAAGTAGAGGAAAAACTGGGAAAAGAAATGAGAGTGATGCAAGAAAATTATGAAAAACAAGTCAACAACTTGCTAAAGGAGACCCCAAAAATACTGAAGAAAATGACACCTTAAAAAATAGCCTAACCCAAATGGCAAAAGAGGTCCAAAAACTCAATGAGGAGAAGAAAGCTTTAAAAAGCAGAATTGGCCAAATGGAAAAGGAAGTCCAAAAGTTCACTGAAGAAAATACTTCCTTAAAATTAGAATGGAGCAATTGGAAGCTGGTGACTTTATGAGAAATCAAGACATTGTAAAACAAAACCAAAAGAATGAAAAAAATAGAAGACAATGTGAAATATCATATTGGAAAAACAACTGACCTGGAAAATAGATCCAGGAGAGACAATTTTAAAATTATTGGACTATCTGAAAGCCATGATCAGAAAAAAAAAAAGAACTTAGACATCATCTTTCAAGAAATTATCAAGGAAAACTGCCCTGATATTCTAGAACCAGAAGATAAAATAGAAATGGAAAGACTCCACTGATCACCTCCTCAAAGAGATCCCCAAAGGAAAACTCTTAGGAACATTGTAGCCAAATTCCAGAGTTACTAGGTCAAGGAGAAAATATTGCTTGGTTTTTCTAGTCCAATGCTTTCATTGTATAGTTGAGAAACCTGAGGTCCTGCTCAGCTAAGTGACTTGCCTAAGGTCACACTGGTCATAAGTGGCAGAACTAAGACTTGAACCCAGATCCTCTGACTCCAATTTAACAATTCTTCCATTACATCATGCTGTATCCTTACTGTTGCTAAAGCCATTTTTAATGGCAAAATGCTACATAAACAAGATATGTTTTATTTGTTGTTATTTTTATTATCAATACAGAGAGTATTTCAAGGGACATAAGTCTCAAAGGTCTCATCTTCCATGACATCTGTGGTCCAGTGAGTATCCATCATTGGGAGAAATTTCCAGGACTACATTTTACAAAATTGTGTTTGTTTGATTACTAAGCAGTGGTATTATCATGTGAGGATTCTGATCAGTAGTAGGTATTAGGACTAGTTAAAAAATAGGGCTTTCAGAGCAAGTAGACTTAGTGAGTGAACAAGGATTGAATCAATTAATGGGATGGAAGAGGAGCCACTGAGACTGTAAATGTCATGCTATCCCTGACAGCCCAGAAGTCCCCCAGGATCTTGATGACCCCAGAGCAAAGGCAGGAAACTTCATAGATCTTCATGCTCTCCCAAGAACTTCATAAGGTAGAAGGCATTGCATTCTAAGTTTCAACACTGAGACTGTAAGTTTGAAATGAATGTACCACTCTCCAACAATACCTAATAAATGGTATTGGAGTGGGTACTGGAGAGTAAAGGTTAGATTATAATCCCCTATCCCATTTTTAACTAACCAGACCATAAAGTAGTTGTTCGTATTTATGCAAAGGGTGAGGGAAAAATAATTGTCATTATTATTTATAATAATTTATATCCTCACTATTTTATATTGGATTGCCAGTTTTTGCATGATCTGGCAGTAGTGTTCTAGTGTAAAAATTGGTGGGATCATTGGCCTATGATTTGCATCATGGATTATTCAAGACATTATCCATGAGGATAGAGAAAGTAGATCAAGGATACTAATTATTGTGTGCCAAATTATAGGTAAAGTTGACATAAATCACTGAATACATTATCTCATTTGAGCTTTACAATAAACTGTAAGCCATTGAAAGTATCTGTTGTTACAGGTTTGTAAACTGAAGCTCCAAGAAGTTAAGTATTAACCTGTGTCTCAGAGACAGCATTTCAATAAAGGTCTTCTTGATTCCAAGTCTAGCACTCTTTCAACTATGCCCATTGCTCTTTAAGAGAAAATATTACATTCAGTAATGTCCTTCTATGTCTTATTCTGATACTTCATTATGATGCTGAAGTAATATTGATTTCTGGAATGCCATTCTAGTAAATCATGAGTAGGTGTCAATAAGTAGAAGGACTTCAAATGGGGGTCTGATTTTGGACTGTATATCTGTCACCATAGGACTAACCTATGAAAGGCTCTTTACTAAAATGCTAGCTCTTAAATGACAAATATTTTGACCCTAGGAAATGTATTGTCCTATATCATTCTGTTGATGAACTTATTGTTCCATTCACTAAGGTGTCAAAGGGTTAAGATTTCATTGGTAGAGAGAGTATTTATGTGGATATGATCATAGATCCCTGAAGTGTAGATGCATTTCAGTCAGAAGAAGGCAAAATATAATATTCCAATCACAGCAGAAAAGGAATTTCCCAATGCTATTAATGTTACATTAGGCAGGATACAAAAGATTTTAAATTTGTTAGTATACAGGAAAAATGTGCATTAAAGGCAAATATTTCTAACTACAGGGTGCTGTTTGTTAGGTAAGGAAATTGCCAATTCTCATAAAAAAGAATAAAATAAAAAGACTTAGAATATGAATTTTCTGTTACGTGGACCTCATTTAAAAAAATGATGATCCTTTGACTTTTTGTAAATTATATTTCTCATAAAGATGACAGAGAGGTTTATATTAATGGACTGCCACAATTTTAAGTGAGTGAGTGTTTAGCAAGTAAATTAATATTATTTACCATTTCTAGGAAGATTATATTTATACTATTTTGACCTTCATAAAAATACTTTTTTTCATTTAAGCTCGATAAAATCAGCATTTCTTAAAAAGTATTTTTGAGACAATTCTTTAAAGACCAAAGTAGCTTACTGTGAGATAGTGTAGAGGAACCCTCCTGATGACATTGTTTTATGCCAGACCTTGGTCTGACAGTTACAGGTTTATATTATCAGTTCAGTCAGTTCAGTTGTTTTTCAACTCTTCATGATTGGGGTTTTCTGGGCAAAGATACTGGAGTAATTTGCTCTTTCCTTCTCTAGCTCATTTTTACAGCTGAGGAACTGAGGCAAACTGGGATAAGTGACTTGCTCTGGATCACACTGCTAGAAAGTGTCTGAGGCCAGATTTGGCCTGAAGAAGATGAGTCTATTTGACTCAAGGTCCGACACTCTACCCACTATGCCACCTAGCTGCCCCTGGGCTTATATTAAATAGCTTATTTTAATTATTTCTGCTCAATTATCTAAGCCCTACCTGTCACTGAACTGTTCAATTACTACCCAGATAAGTTGAGGTTACAACCCCCCACAATAGGTTTCAGGGGTAGGATACCACCATAAGGTGGGGAGAAGATTGTCATAGTCTCTATGCTCAAAGGGCAGGCTTCTTGTGGCCCCTTGCCATGAGCAGATCATAAAGTTGGCTTCAGTCTCCTCTGGTGAGGGTCTGTTTACCTTCTCTTAAAAGACCAGAGAAATTTTTTTGATGTAAGTCATTGAAATGGGGCTTTAAAGTGATGGGGAGTGGAAATTGTCTACTTTGCTAACTGAACATACTTTTTGCAAGCTATTTGCAAGTCAACAATAATTGTTCACAATATCCTTTTAAGAGAATGTTCCAATTAAAATGTCCCATACTGTGAGGAAATACTTGCAAGGATTAAATGACTGTGTATATGTTTATTGTGCCACAGATTATATGTATTCATTTCTAAGGATGCATTCAGTAGCCTTTAAAATTGATATAAAATGAGGTTGGCTAACCCAGACTTTCTTTTTTTAAATCTTATAGACTCCACCCTTTTTCCTGGATCAAAGGTAGCTTTACAACAGACTGATTCACAGTGGGAAAAATATAAATGGATTTCCTCTGTTACCATAAATCATTTACAAACCTTTTTAAATGTTTTTCATTCAGATGATCCTAAAAGTGCTATAAATTCAATTCTTTCCTTTGTTCTAATTTTTACTACATATTTTAAGCCAAATTTATGAATAGGTTAAGTAAGATCTTTCTAGAACAATTTAGACTATGTGGTTTCAATGATTTGATTATAGCCAACTAAATATTCCACTTATTGTCACATTGCACAGGGCTATACATATACAGTTAAGTGAAGATCTGAAGCCATTATCCAGATAATACAGTCCATAAAAACACTTTTTATCTGTGACCATGAGCAAGTCACTTAACCTATCTAAGCCTCAGTCTTCTCAGCTATTAACATGAAGGGTGTGGATAAAATGTTATCTAAGGTTACTCTAAACTAGGGGTTCTTGACCATTTTTTGTGTCATGGACTCCATTGGCAGTCTGGTAAAATCTATCAACCTGTTGGAAAAATAATGTTTTTAAATACATGATATAAAATACATAGATTTACAAAGGAAACCAATTATGTTGAAATATAGTTGTTAAAATGTTAAAAAATAAAATTATTAAAAAACAAATTAATTGCCCCGCTTATATCTACAAACCTACTAAAGACATTGTAATTCCACAATCCTAAGGAAATATTTAGTTAAACATTTTAATTGCATTTTCAGAATTAATTTTATGCTTTTTTTGGGAGGCTTTGAATTAGAGGGATGATGAATTTTTCTCTTTTCATTTTGCCATTCCAAGCTTATATACATTCACTAAGTGGACAGATAAAGAAATAAGTCCATTTCTTTATTCTGTGAATATTCCTGTTTTTGTCCCATTCAACATTTTTTTTCTTGAAATGCATTAATTGTGAGACATATGATAGTTTGGAACCTATTCTCACAGAAAACTGAAGAACTGATTTCATGAATGAAAGCCTAGATACTCAGTTAAAGGTTAAATTGAGTCAAATGTCTATACTATAGTATCTTAGGATTTATTCATTTTAGAATATCTTGAATGTTACAAAGGTAGCAGGACATTATTATTCTTATATCGAGAGTCATCAGACATGGTTGAACATTCAGCTTTAGGAAAGATATTTGTCATTAAATTCAAAGGCTCTGACGCTTTCTTTATAAATTTATTATCTGATGTTTATTTCCATACCATTGTATTATTTACTAAAACATCACTTAATAATTTTAGGAACACGATGTGTTTTGGTTTTTCAAGTGTAATTAGGCTTGTTCTGTTTGGTCTAGGAGTAAATAAGTTGAGAAGAAAAAAAAATTGGTTCAATTTGAAAAAAATCTTTCCGACAACTACATCTAACAAATTATAGAACAGGCTGCCTTGAGAGGTAAATGGTCTTCCTTCACTTAAGGTCTTCCAAACTTTTGGCTAGTTGAAGTTCTACAATACAATGGAAAGTGAGCTCAAGATAATAAAAACTGAACTTGCCATTACTGGATCTGAGTATCAAAGTATTACTGGATCAAATCCTGGTTCTTCTACTTGTTACCTGTGTGACATTTGGCAAGTCACTCTTTTGGATTCAGTTTCCTCATTTTTTAAAATGAAATGGTTGGACTAGATGAATTACAAATTCCCTTCTTGCTGTAGGGGAATAATCCTCTAATCCCTTTTGGGGTTAGTGTAGAGAGGGGATTTTTGTTTAGGTCTGAATTAGATTATATTTTAGATTGCTTCCAATTCTGAAATTCTTTAATTCTGTGGTTCTAATTAATCAAGATTTTTTCAAAGGGTAGAAGATAAAAATACTGCCCAATTTTAGTGTGAGGCACAAGAGAGTTTTGGATAATAATATACTAAGATTATACCAGAAATCCCAGGATGAGGGTTTAAATCCAGATGCTTATGAGAAAAATTATTATTTTCTGTTATATTAATAACATTATTAATTAGGATCCATACTTTTGATTTCCCCATTCCTGGACCAGTTCCAGTAGGTGAGTCAGCCAGTCTCTGAAGGAGATGGCTGATAGAGGAGTTTGCCCTAATAATCCCCAGGTTACATGCTCCTCTATCTTGGACAGGACACCACCCAACTAGGATACCTTATTTCTGTTTGAGGTGTAAACAGAATCTAATCTAGGTTAATTTTTGCTCTGGGGAAATAAGTCCATCTCCTTGCTCCCATCCATTGGAGATTAGGGTAACCCAGATCATGAAGGAGAAAACCAATCAGAGTTGTCTGGGTAGAGATGGATTCCCTTCCAGATAGCTGGAGTCAGCTGAATCCCACAATCAAGCCCTGTTCTCAGCAGAAAGAGCTAAAGACATTTTTAGTGACACCCAGCCATTAATTGTTTGCCAATCAAGATTGATTTTCACCTGTCAGGGGCAACCTTTTTTTTAAAGTATATTAAGGCTTCCAGTCTCTTCATGTCTTTGGTTACCAAGAGAAACCACTAATGACAAATTTACTGATTATTAATTAGCCTAATTAATAAATTGAATAGTATTTACCCAGAAAGTCTGTCTCAGGTTTTTCATTCTTAACACCTACAATTTATCTCAATTTGACTCTGACTAAAAGTAGCAATGACACAACATTAGGATAGCATTTCTTACAAAATATCACTTCCTCAACTGAAAACATTAAAAAACATTTTTTTTAAATTAACTCCTTTTGCTTCACTAAAGAACTTGTGCTTTCACCTTGGGTCTAGAGATTTGATTGTTTAGCTTAGAGCATTAAGACCCCTACTCTGAGAAAATTATTCGAAAGCTGTAAAATGGCCCAAAGATGACAGCAGAAAGAAGATGGTGGGAGTGTCCACATACAAGCCAGTCTTTGAGATATAGAGAAGTTAGCACAAAAAATATGACCTAATGTCTCTTAAAACAAACAAAACAAAACAAACAAAAACCTAACGTCTACTAAACTTACAGCTACTGAAACTCCTTAAAAATTCCTGTACAGTATGTTAGCATGGTGAATGAGAATATAATTATGTGGTAACTATCAAAATCTTTTGTTGAAAATTGTAGGCTCAGAAAAGCTTAGGTAACAACATCAATATATTATCTGGCTGAAAATGTGAGATCTGTGTAAAATATGCATTCCTCATGTCATTTTTTGACAGTTGAAATTACAGATTCTTCTTATAGCAGCAGAGCACATAAGGCAGCATGAACTATATGTCTATATGGGAATATAGATAATCACATGCACATTTTTAATTTATACCCTGCTTATAGTTTGTGTTTGCCAATAGCTGCATCCTTCCATCTCAGCAACAGAGAAGATTTCAACATGTCCTGATGTGGGGCTCCCATCTCCCTGAAAATAAAGAAACTCACAAGATGGCTCTGCAGCTGTGACATGACACTAGTTTCTAAAAATGAGAGCTGGAGCTGCCTTTTGCTTCTCAGAGAGGAAGATGTCATCTACCTAGGGACACTGAGGACAATGCTCATATTCTAAAGAGCAATTTCCATTGTGGTTTTCTTCTTATTTCTTTCCTGAAGTAGCTGAACCTGAAGCAAATGTGTCTTAATACCACAGTAGGTTTTATTAAACATATGCATATGGCTGAACCTTCTTAAGACTATACTCAAAACTTCTGATTGAATAAAACATTTAATCAGAATGACAAAATTATTTTTAAAGTTGGAATAGACAGAGATCAAGCAGTATAGGCTCTTCTTTTCAAACAAGTGTAAACTGAAGGCCAAAGAAGTAAAAGGACTGTAGGGTGGTGTGGGATAGTGAATAAAATGCTAAACTTACTGTCTAGAGGAGGTGGTTTTTGGTACTGCTTCCTCTGCTTGCCAAATTATGAGTACAGCGATAGGAGTGAGAGTGGGCCCCATGTGTTTAGAGAGATCCACCTGTGGCAGGGAGGCCTGCCATTGAGTGTGGCTCAAAAGGAGGCAGAATAGACATGTCTAGCCTCTTCTCCCCACACTTTTCTCTAAAGAAGACTTTCAGTTCTGCTAGGAAAGGAAGCAGGAGGTTGGGGCCAGAGGCCACCACTCTTTTCTCTTTAGATGGAGGCAGCGTTGTATATCTTGTTGCTCCCTTAAATATTAGTCATCAAGGGGAGATGATTTGGTTTCATCTAACTTTTGCTTTGTCACTTTTTTGGGGGAAAGGAAGATCCCAAGCTCTATATTCAAGACTTGACCTCTTTCCCACCAAATACCGTTCCACAAGGAACACACACAGAGAATGACAAAGAAATCCATTTATCTAAATTACGGTAAAACAGAAATTGAAGAAGGCACATAGGAGAATATCTACCAGACTACACAGAGTAAAGGCACTCTCTTGTTGAGAGTAAGATAACTCAGCTTAACCAAGAAAGAGAATTCTGGATCTCACCGAGGGGGAAATTCCCTGAAGTCTCTAAAGCAGCAAATTGGGAATAGGAGAATGATGTGGACTGCCCTCTCCTCTCCTGTCTTCCCAAAGTCTTTTCTTTCAGTACCTTGAAGTGAGGTTGGCCTTTTCCATTTTTTCTTCCAAAGTGGAAGCCTACTCAATACTAAGCTCAAAGAAGACTCTCACTTGGAGAGTCCTGAAGGGAAAATATCTAAGAACTCAAGCTCTTACCTCTTACCAACTCTGCCCCATCCCTCATGTAGGGCAGAGCCTTAATTTCCACCAATAAGGAGAGAGTCCCATAATAATGGGCTTTGGGACAGGGGTTACATATGGTTCCAGGTAAGTCACTTAACTTCTCTAGGTTTCAGGGCTATAATCTATAAAATGGGAATTTACTTCACAAGACTATTGTAAGATTCAGATATAATAATATATGTAAATAATTTTGCAAACGATAAATCACAACTTAAATGTGAGGCATTATTACTGGCTAAGGTAAAAAAAAACTGGAGTTTGTGGTCTTATTATTTATGTTTTACCTTCTAAAATAATTTTTATCATCAGAAGATTTTATGGGCCTGACTTGGATAAATCCACAAGAAATAGCTAATGTTTAAGAAATGCAGCAAAACTTTGATTCCATTCACTCAGAATAAATGAATAGTCAATGACACCACAATGATATCTGCGAGCAAGATATCCCAAGGGAGTTATATTTAAAACATAAATACACTGTTTTGGAGTGAGTGTCTCCCTACCATCCAAACAACTTTTGGAAAACCACAAAAAGAGTTCTCTAGTGTGTGCAGCAAGGAAACCTCTGGGAGTAGATGACCAGAAAAAAAAAATTTTAATTGAATTTTTCTAACATACCTTAAATGTTAATCAAAGAACAAGCATTTATTAAGGGCCAGGTACCATCCTAGACACTAGAGGCAGAAAGACAAATATGAAACAATCTTTGCCCTCAGAAAGCTTACCTTCTATCAGGAGATACAACATGTACATAAATGAGTACATACTTAATACATACATAATAAATACAAGGTAATTTTGGTGGAGAGGAAACCAGAATTTGGAGAGATTCAGAAAAAGCTTCAGGCAAAAGGTGTTTTTTTTAAGCTTAGTCTTGAAAGAAACCTGGGGTTCCAAGAGGAGAAGAAATATGATAAGGTTTTCTTTGAGTAGAAAGAAGGGGTTAGATGCAAAAGATGTTGTGGAGATTATTGATTATGTGTAATGAGGGGAAGTGACATGTCAAGACTAGTACCTAGGTTATTAACTGGAGTGATTGGAAGGATGGTGCTACCTTGATAGAATTAGGAAAGTTGGTAGAGTGGAAGCTTTTTAGGGAAAGATGTTAAATGCTGTTTTGGACCTTTCTAATTTGAGGTTTCTATGGTACATACAGTTCAAATTGTTCAGGAGGAAATTGGTAATATGAAATTGTATCTCAAGAGAGAAACTAGAGCTAGACATATAGATCTGGGAGTCATTTTCATAGAGACAATAATTGAGATGGTTAGAACTTCATCTCATTTGTCATCAGCTGCTCTGTTTCAATTGTATCATCATATTCATCAGGTCCCACCCAGGACAAATCCATTATCAGATGAATTCATCACCATGAAACTCATCTTCATGGAGATTGCTTTGGCTTTGCTGGTCACAATTCATCAGCTCCCTCAGTTGCTTCTGTCTCCCTGATAGGAGGGCTACAAGGAAGAGTAAAAGTCCCATAGCTTCCATTTATATAAGTCTCAAATTGCCAGTCTTCTCTTCAGTTTCTATCATCTGCTCTGCTTGGTTTCAACTCCATCATCTTCACCATTCCTTTCTCCCCACCCCCACTTTTCAGTTTTCTTTTTTTGCATTATCTTCCCCATTAGATTATAAGCTCCTTGAGAACAAGAACTTTCTTTCTTTTTATTATTTTTATTCCTGGGGCTTAGCACAGTATCTGGAACATAGTAGAGACTTAATAAATGTTTATCATATCATATTGTAGCTGATGAAGACACCTATTAAGAGAATGTAGAGAGAAAAGGGAAAAGGCCCAGGGCAGAGTCTACAGGGAGACTTACAGCTAGGGAACATGACATGAATGTGGAAACAGTGAAAGAGACTGAAAAGGTGTGGTCAGTCAGTTAAGAGGAGAACCAAGACAATGTGGAGACAAGAAAACCTAGAGAGGAGCAAATATGCAGGAGGAAAGGATGATCGGCAGTGAAAAATGCTAGAGAGAAGTTAAAAAAAAGATGAAAGTTAAAATAAAATATTATTTGGAATTAAGAAATCTTTGGTAACTTTGGAGAAAGAAGTTTCAGTTGAACCATTGAACCATGTGGTCAGAAGTATATTTCAGAGATAAGAAGTAAATGAGAGGAGAGGAAGTGGACTCAATGAATATAGAGATTTTTTAAGGAGTCCGGCAGTGAAAAGGAATAGATAAATGACTAGGAGTCAAGAACATAGGTTTTAAACGTAATTCTGCCACCAATTAATCAGGTAATCCTAGGCAGGTCATTTAATCTCTTTGTCTTGGTTTCTTCAAATGAAAAATGGGAATAGTGTGAGGATTAGAGCTAATGCATGTGAAGAACAGTATTGGATACTCTGGCATGTTTCAGATACCTGACTTTCTGAAAGTAAAGTGCATCTAAGGTGATGGGATCATTTTACTTTCCAGTGCATCATTTTGGATTCAGTCCTCCTGTCCCAGCCTGCCATTTACCTGCACAAATTTCCAAAGTTAAAGCTAAACTTTCATAGGTAGCACACTTGGCTGTTTTCTGGCATGTCTCTGGAAAATGATTCACCTTGTGGTAACTTTTGACTGAAAGTTGCTAGCAGGTAGAAACTGGGCATCCTATAAATTCTGTCTAGCATTACTCATAGTGCAAAAGTTTGATGAGTATGAGCTGGGAATATGTCACTAGATTTCGTGAGATATTTTGGACCCAGGGAAGAACACTGAAATTTCTCCTAAAGAATAACTATAGTATCTACCTCACAGGCTTGTTTTGGGGACCAGATGAAATAAAATCTGTAAAGTGCTTTGCAAAATTTAAGGTGTTAAATAAATGTTAGCCATTGTTGTTGAAACCCTATTCTGGAAGGTTTATGGTAGAAAGTCCTGGGTTCTTGAAATAGGTGTGAGATCCCACTAATCTGGGAAGGCTTCAGATACAGCCCTCAATGGCAGTACAAGGGCCAGTTTACCTAATTTTGGAACTTCTTCCATCTGAAGGCTTGGGAAAAAATGTTTTGTCCACAATAACACATGAAGATGGTCTGCAGAGGTGTAAAAGGGCTGTGGCCCCAGTGGATGAAACTCTGACACAGAATTCTTAAAACAGGGGATGAGGAGGAGAGTGAAGGGGGTATATGTATAGTAGCTAATATTTATATTATGTTTACTATGTAGCAGGCATTTGCTTCTCCAATTATTATCTCATTTAATCTACACAACAACCCTGAGAGATAGATGCTATTATCCTCATTTTACAGATGAGGAAACTGAGACAAAGAGAAACTAAGCAGCCTGCTCAGGGTCACATTGCAAGTAAATGTCTGAGGCCAAATTTGAACGCAAGTGTTTTTGACTTCAGGTCCAGCCCTCTATCCACTGTTCCACCTGGGTAGATTGGACCTATCTACTGTTTCATTGGTATGAGGAACTCCCAGGCGAGGAAACTCCCTCTACCAATTCACAATACCACTTCTCTGTAATTTTATAGTATTAGAGAGCTGCCTAAATTACCTCCAATTTACCCTATAGATATTTTGTATGTTCATTAGAATGTGAGCTCCTTGATAGCCAAAACCATTTTTTTTGTTTGTTTGTTTGTCTTTTGCTTTTCTTTGTATCTCCAATGCTTAGCATGATGCCTGACATAAAGTACTTAATAAATGCTTATTGACTGACTAAAACACTGAGAGTTTATGTGACTTGCCCAGGGGTCACAAAGCCAGTAGGTGTCAGAGGCGGGGCTTGAACCCAGGTTTTCTTGGTTTTCATGCCAGCTCTCTATCTCCTTGGCCACATTGCATCTCATTAGAATAATAATAAAAGATAATTCCATGCCTGTTATCAGGAAAAAAAATGTTTCTATGCCTATTTTAAAGTGTTTCTCACATTATATTCAGATGATTTTTTTGCAGCTTGCTATTGGCTCATCGGTGTTGACAAGCTAACTTTTTGGGGAACAGTATTTGCTTTTTAAAATCTGACATTTTTCCGTAGGCAGAATAACAAATTTTGAGTTTTCTGCAGGAAAAGATTGATAGCTGGCACCATCATTAATTTCTACAGGCATTCTGTTGATGGTGTGCAATTTGGAAAAGGCAGAAAGATTATACATTTGCATTTACATTCTAATAAAAGAAATCTTTATTTGCTCCTTTAATTTTTGAAAGCAGGCTTAACACTTTAAGAACCTTTAGTTTAATAGAACTAATGTCCTTAACAGTCTCCTCTATGCCTAACAACCTATATGGGTAAGAAGGGGTAAAGAACCTAACCTCATATTCACAGGTGAGCCAAACTCTTTTTCAGCATTAAAGGGCTTTCAATCTATATTCTGGCTTTGCAGGACATACAATCAATCATTCTTTACCCACTCTCAAAGTCTCTCAGTTAAGTGGATTCCAAAATCGTAAAAAGGAGGAGTTGGAAAGGATCTTAGAGATAGTCTTCATTTTACAAATGAAGAAGCTTGAGACCAGGGAGTGAAATGTGCTGCTGAAAGTTACAGTAGGTAGTAACTCAAACTGCAATCTTCTCATCCTAATTGTAGTGCTGTTTCCATACTATCTCCCTCCCATTCTTTCCTCCAAAACAGGGTGTGCACCACAGGATAAATGCATAACCACACATATATTGCTAGAAGATATGCCTGTCTTAATGTAGTCTGACTGCTTACATTGTAGTGGTAATTCATATTAAGCTTGCAGACCATTAAAACCCCCAGATCTTTTTTTTTTTTTTACAGAAAAGCAAACAAACAAACAAACAAACAAAAACAAAACTTTTACCTAACTATGTCTGAGGGCAGCTAGATGGCACAGTGGAGACAGGAACACTTATTTTCCTGAGTTCAAATCTGGCTTTAGACACTTAAAGCTGTGTGGCCCTGGGCAAGTCTTTGAACCCTGTTTCCCTCAATTTCCTCATCTGTAAACTGGAGAAAGAAATATCAAACCACTCCAGTATCTTTGCCAAGACAACTCCAAAAGGGGTCACTAAGAGTCAGATACTACTGAGAACAACTAAACAACAACATCTTCCCTATTTTGTCAAATATAAATTTATCTCTTGTACCCCAGAGTGAGACTTTTTATGTCCTTACTAAATTTCATCAATGTCCTATCTTTTCAAGACCCTTTGGTATTCTGAATATCATTCCATCCCCAAAACCTCAAGGTTATACATGATTCTATGCAACTTTCAGTGGGCTTGACTTTTCCCTTTCAGTCTGTAAGTGTGTTAACTCTTAACTATCCCCCCTTCCCCACCCTAGTTCCTAGTACAGAAGAATGTCCTGCTCTTTTTTTCCACCTTATTTATTGTAGTAGGGACCTTAAACAATGTCTCAGTAACTGAGCAAATTGGTTGACAGAAGTATCCAACTAAGCTTACAGGTGCATATAACTCTGTATTGTCCATCTTCCCTGATATGGGAGGCTCCCAGAGAACATAAAGGCAGAACTGCAACACATAAGTTCTCCCTGTTGTCTTTTGATTCCTTTTTTTTTCTCTCCAACCACCTAGCATAGCATAGCTAAGTGATTTCATTGACTCTCAGGGTTTTAGGGACCTTTGCTCCATCAATCCTGCTTCTAGGCAAAACTTAACTGCAGGTGATGTTCTCTTAAAAATGCCTCATGGTTAGACATTATCTGGCCCAAAATTTGTACAGGACTTCATGTAAAAAATATTTATTCTCTTCCAAGTTTGCCTCACTTCCTGATGCCACCAAAAGGATAAGAGAAGTGGAAATAATGGGTAGGAGTAGTTTGAGTGGTTTCACACTTATTACAACTGTTTCCATCTGTTTTCTGAACAATCTTTCTCAAAGGGAGGATCGAGACTAGGAAATAACTGGCAACATCATTCCTGTCAAATGATGGCTGCACATTATCAACAAAAGTTTAATGACAGCTGACATCAATTTCTTCCCCTGACCTCAGAGGTTCCCATCATACTTCTCAAACCAAGTAAGTTGGTTTCCAAGGTCATTTTTAACTTTGGTTTGGTAATAGTTGTGTTGTAGAAGAAAGAGTTTTCCTCATTTCTGTGTTTCTTGGGAGCTCAGTTACATGAGCATGTGAGCAGTGAACTGCTTTTGGTGGCTAATAAAGTATAAACCAGGTTATCCTGGAAAGTCTGGGATCGAGCTAAAGAAAATTTATACTGTAACTCTTCAACTCTTGATTTGTTGCTATTCCAAATCAGAATTCAAATACCATCTGTTTGAAAGGTGAATGTTATTAAATTGCAGTTCATCTCAATAAATGGGTGTATTACTATGGAACATAGTGATTTTATTATATTTTATATATAACTTTATGACCAATTTAAAAGCAGAAATTTCAAAGGTCATGTAGCAAGGGTGTTTAACCTGAGTATTGTGAACTTCTCTTTGTGTGTGCCTTTCAAATTTTTCATCAATATATTTCAATATAATTGATTTCCTTTGCTATTATATGCATTTTATTTGATGCATTATTTTTTTTTCTGAGAAGGGATCACCAGACTGTTAAGAATTTCACAACACAATAAAAGTTAAGAACTCCTGACTAGCTTAAGGCATTTGTTTTTGTAGATGAAGGCATTTAATCCCAGAGAAATTAGGGAATTTGTCTGAGATGGGACAGCATGTGTTGATTGTTTAATTGGATCTAGAACAACGGTATTTTGATTCTCAATTTATTTCCATTATTCCATATCATCTTCCCCCCTCCCAAAACATAGTTACTATTTCATAGCTACCTAATGTATATTGGGAGGGGAGGTAAAAAGAAGAGACCTTAGCCTCTACTTTGGTCTTACCCAAGTTTTCTGCTTACACCCTGCTTTGACTGAAGGAGAATCTTTGAACTTTGAAGGTATGGGGTAAGGAGAATTTTGGACTTCCCCTCTTTACATTAATGCCCCAAATGGCATCCCAAATGAAGTCAATGTTTGCATTGAGAGTCAAGGGAAAACCGGACATATTCATCACACTTAAGGGGAACTTTGTAAGCACTCCACAGGTGGGAGAAAAGGACTTCCAGGGTACAGGAGTTGTAAATTACTCCTTTTCCACATTTGCTTTCCAAATTTGAGCTCCCTTTCTCCTAAACTATATGTGTACTTGGGGGGAGGTGTATCAGATATTTGGGGGGCTATGTTCTACCAATTGTGCTTACCATACTATCTTGATAAATATCACTTCTAAAAAGCTATGTAAGGCTGGCTGACTAAATTGATGACAGCAGCAGCAGAAACAACAATAACAATAACTAGCATTAATATAGTGATTTAAGTTTTGCAAAGTGCTGTACAAGTATTATTTTTTTTTATCCTCACAGCAACCTGGGAGGTAAATGTTAATATTATGCCCATTTTGTAGATGAGGAAACTGAGACAGACAGGTTAATTTTCTTCTATCACATAGCAAGCGAATGTAGCATTGGGGGAAAGCTTAAGTTATTAGGTTCTAGATCCATAGGTATTACAGAGATCGCTTAGGGTTATCTCTAGAGTACTGAAGGGGAAGTTGTGTCCATGCCCGAAGGTCCCAAGATATCAATGAGAATTTGGATAAAGAACTTCACAGTTTACATGGACTTCACATTTTTTGGCATCATTATCACTGCTTTTTTCATACCCCACCACCAAAAATCCTCCTTCTTCCCCTTCTTCTCCTCTCCCTCCTCCTCCTCCTCCTCCTTCTTCTTCCTTTTAACTCATTCTTTAATATTAGTTTAATTTCCAGTTACTTTTTAATCTGTTTCCTTGGTCCCTTATTAAATATAATTTGTATTGCATTATAATCTGAAAAGGATACTTTTAATATTTTTGTTTTTCTGACTTTAACTATAAAGTTTTATGTACATATACATAGCCAAGGTATTGTGAACCCCTGAGAAAAAGATGTATTCCTTTCTGTTTCCATTCAACTCTCTCCAGATAGCTATCATATCTAGCTTATCTAAAATTCTATTTACTTCCTTAACTACTTTCTTATTTATTTTTGGATTATATTTATATAATTCCGAAAGGGGAAGATTAAAGTCCTCTACTATTATTGTACTACTGTCTATCACCACCAGTAATTCATTTTACTTTTCTTTTAAAAATTTCAGTGCTGTAGTATTTGGTGCATATAGGTTCAGCATTGATATTGCTTCATTGTCTGTGATAACTTCTATCAAAATATAGTGACCCTGTTTATCACTTTTAATTGAATCTATTTTAGCCATAGCTTTGTCTGAGATAATAATTGCTACCCTTGTCTTTTTCACATCAGCAGAACCATAATAAATTCTATTCCAACCCTGCATTTTACCTCCATGGGTATCTCTCAATCTTAAATGTATTTCTTGTAAACAACATATTGTTGGATTCTGATTTAATCCATTCTTCTAACTGTTTACATTTTAAGAAAACTAGAAAAATAGAAGAGAATCTGATACATCTCATTAGAAAAACAACTGATTTGAAGAAGAGATCAAGGAGAAACAATATAAGAATTGTGAGACTACCTGAAAGTTGTGCACAGTAGCCTTGACATATTCTATTTCTGACCTTGATCAGTTTCCCCTGAGTATATAGTATTCCCCTTGCTCTCAGGGGCTCACCATATTGGCAATAATTAATTAGTTATTAAATTTCTGCAACCCCTCCAACTTTAACTATTTCTATTTTTATTATCTTTGCCCATTTGCAAGGTGTGAGGTGAAACCTCAGGGTTGTTTGTATTAACATTTCTCTTACTTGTGATTTGGAGTACTCTTTCATATGGTTGTTAGTACTTTACTATTATTTTAAAATTATTTGCTTATGTCATTTGATCACTTTTCTATTGAGGAATTATAGTTTTATAAACACACTTGTGCATGTAATACATGCACACACACACACGTGTATATGTGTGTATGTGTGTGTGTGAGAGACAGAGAGAGACAGACAGAGAGAGAGAGAATATCTTTACCCCAGCCCTAAAGCCTGTTGATATGGGAATCTCTTCTTGTTGGTGGAAATCAATTCCATTACCTGCATAGGGGTCAGGGCAGAGTTGGCATGTCAGGGGCAAAGAGAGATTTGCTTTTGTCAGTATTTTAGTAGGATTCTAGAATTGAGGAAGACGCAGGGAAGCATAATTTCTTTTTAAGTCAGTGAAGACAGAAAAAACCTAGGAAGAAGCTGACATGTAGAACTTCAATCATCTCCCCATTCCCAGCATGCCACACTAGAGATTTTAGGGAATTTGACATTGGGCAAGATCTGGATTCTCTCTCTTTTTTGAGCTAAGTTTCTTCACTTCCAGTAGGAGAGATGATTTTGCATTATCTGGTATATATTGTCATATGTGCACTTTTTATACTTTATGTTTTGTTATTGACTTGAATAAATGAGTTTCTTTGATATTGGCTATACGTGTTCAATGTGGACCTGACACTTGATGGGAAGTCAAGCATTGGATATAAAGCCTGGGGACATCTTTACCTATTAAGAAATAGAGATAAGAAGTTTAGCTTGAACCTAAAAATTACATCCCCTAGATTAATAATCTATATGGGAGTAGATAGACAAAATTCTAATCTAGTACCCTCTCTTTCTGAGGAGAGCAGAGCAGCTTTACATCTTATTCCTTTCCTTTCTAGAATGAAAATCTCCCTTGGAGAAGGGATAGGGGAGGGGAAGGACATGCTAGAGATGTAATTATTGTGGATCCTTCATGTGAGAAAGTCTTACTACACAAATAGACACACAATTAAATGATAATTATTTATATATCTTTAATATCAAAACTTTGTTTGAGAATTGTGATACAAAGATTTCTTTTCCTAATCTACTAGTTTCTTATACCAGGTGAATTATTTTTGTTTGCTCAGAAGCTTCTTAGTTTCATATAATCAAAGTTATACGTTTTATTTTTTGTTACTTCATCTATCCTTTGTTTCATTGAGAATACATCTACTCATAGCTGAGATGAGAAATGTTGAATTGTTTTAATAATGTTTATTTTGCATTAAATGTTATTATACTCTTTACCCATTGGAAAAAAATATATCTCCTATCCATAGCAGTGGAAGGTATATAATATATTTCTGTTCTACTTTTTTAAAACTGTTTGATCTTTAATATATGGAAGTAAATAAATATGGATACTGTTAAGATCACATATCATTAAAACTTCATAGTGAAATGTAGCATAAGGTGTTAGTCTAAAACTAATTTCTATGAGACTGCTTTCCATTTTTCCCACCAATTTTATTAAAAATCAAATACAGATTTTTTTTCCTAAGTAAATTATCTTTTTCAGTTTATTAAACATTGGTTCTTTGAGTTCCATTGTTTCTGATTCTTCTTTGTTTAATCTTTTGATCCATGTCTCTATTTTTGAATCAATACAAAATAGTTTTGATGGCTGCTGTTTTCTAATGTAATTTGAGGTCTAGAAGTGCTATTTTTCCTTCATCCCTCTTTCCATCATTTCCCTTGATATCTTAGAATTTGTGTTTCTCTAAACAAATTTTGTTGTTATTCTATGTCTCCCTTTGCTAGTTCAATTGGTATAGAAAACAAACTATAAATTAACTTTGGTAGTATTGTCATCTTTAAAATTATATATACATGGCCCATTTGGGAGCATTGAACAGTTCTCTAGCTATTTGTTGTTCTTTATTTTTAAAGAATCACTTTGTAATTGACTCTATATAAGTATCCTGTGTTCTTTGGTAGATTGATCAATTTTAGGTATGTTACAGTTATTTGTAATTGTATTTGCTTTTTATTGTCTTTAGGATTTGGTTGTTATAACATAGAAATGTTATTTATTTAAAATATTTTCTATTCTGCAACTTCGCTGAAGCTATTAATTATAGCAATTATATTTGCTGCTTCTCTAGAATTTTCTAAATAAATGATTATACCATCAACAAATAGAACAGTTTTATCTCACCTTTGTTTAATTTATTTCTCTTGGGGACAGCTAGGTGGTGCAGTGGATAGAGTAACACACCTGAAGTCAGGAGTAGCTGAGTTCAAATCTGGTCTCAGACCAAACACTTGACACTCACTAGGTGTGTGACCCTGGGCAAATCACTTAACCCCAATTGCCTAAAAATTAAAAAAAATAATTTATTTCTCTTTTCTTCTTATTATTGCTAGCATGTTGCAAACTATAACAAATAATAGTGGGGAAAGTGACATGCTTTATTTACTGTATTTATTGGAAAAGCTTCTGGTATAACTCCATTGCATATATGTTTACTTTTGGTTTTAGGTTGGCAATTTTTATATTTTAAAGTTCCCTTTATATTATACTTTGTAGACATTTTAGTATAAATGAGTGTCATAATTTTTCAGAAACATTATTTTTTTTCATCTACTGTATTGGGAATCATATGATTTTGGATGTTTTTGATTTTAATATGATTAATTATATTTATTATTTTCCTAATGTTGTAACATTGCTGAATTCCAGTTATAAATCTAACTTGGTCACAATGAAAGATTTCCTGGATATATTACTGTATTCTCTATGCTAGGATTTATTTAAAATTATTGAATTGTTATTAATGATATTGGTTTTAAATTCTCTGCTTTTTCATTCTCTGCTTTAATTAGGTCTATATTTTGTCTCCTGAAAAGGGTCTTTCTCTATTTTTAGAACATGTTTTGTAGTGTTGGTTGTAATTGTTCTTTAAAGTTCGAAAGAATTCTGTAAATTCATCAGGACTATGAGTTCTACTCCTCTCCCAATAGTTCTGTTACTGTTAGTTCTAAGATTGGGTTATTTAAGATCTCTATTTGGTTTTCTGTTAGTTTGGTTATTTTATATTTTTTGAAGTCATTTCTCTATTTCTTTTTGGTGAGGCAATCGGGGTTAAGTGACTTGCCTAGGGTCACACAGCTAGTAAGTGTCAAGTATCTCAGGCTGGATTTGAACTCAGGTCCTCCTGAATCCAATGACAGAGCTCTGTCCACTGTGCCACCTAGCTGCCCCATTTCTCTATTTCTTTTGCATTCTTAATTTTCATACAAAATAATTTTGCAGAATAGCTTTATATATATATATACATATATACATTACATATATAATAGATATAATTTCGATTTTGTTATGATTTCACTTTGCTATTTTGTAACTAAAGTTCAACTTTTTTTTTACTCTTTTCAAAGAACTGGCTTAGTGTTATGTATCATTTTTATGAATTTTTTCTGCATTATTTTTGTTCATACTTTTAATATTGCATCTTTGTGCTTATTTTTAGTTTGTTTCTGATTTTAAAAAAAAATACATATCCTGTTCACTAGTCTTCTCCTTTTCTGTTTTGTTAGCATATGTTTTCAGTGATATCATTTTTCCATTCACATCCCAGAAATTTTGGCATGTTTCATCATGCTTATTCTTACTCACATGATTATTGTTTCTCAGATTGTTATTTGATATACTCTTGATTTAGGATTTCATTGTTAAGTTTCCATTTGGGTCAATAAAAGTTAATAATCAATAAACATTTATTAAGTGCTACTGTGTGCCAGAAATTGTGTTAAGCACTGAGACTATAAATAAAAATAAAGATGGTCCTTGCCCTCAAGGTGTTTACTGTCTAATAGCAGAATACAATATGCAAATAGAAATTGAAAAGGGTGCACCCAGAATTTGGGGCATGATGTTCAGGGAATCAAAGCCAAGCAGAAAAGTGGGTGAGAAATGAGTTGCCTGGAAATCCTGATCCCTCTGTAAAGATTGGCCCTGGGATAAGATATCCTGTGTAATGCAAAGTTTCATCCAAGTATTGGTATCCTTGTAACGGGAACTTGAGGAAGACCTTCATCATGTTAAGTGGATACTCAATAGATTTAGAAAATTTGTAGATGAACATGGACAGTATTCTCATATGATGATAAGTTCTAGATATATTACAATCTGAATCATTGCAGCAAGTACTTATGTGAATGAGATAATAAGTCCATTTAAGTACTGAAGTAACTTCACCACAATGATAGTAGTAGTTTTAGTGATAGGGTTAGCAGCATCAGTCAATATTTATATCAAGCTTTAAGTTTTGCAAAACGTTTCACATATAGTATCTCAGACAATTTGTGACCTTCTGTGAGGAAGGTGTTGTTATCGTCCCTATTTTAGAGTTAGGCAAACCAAGCCTCAGAGAAGCGAATTGAATTGCCCAGAGTCACACAGGGAGTTTTAACAGGATATTGAATTCAAGTCCTAGCTCCATCTGTCTTTCCACAAGTAAGAAAGGTGAGTTGAGCTTCAGTTGTTATCTGTGATAAGGGGATAATAATATCTGCTTTGAAAACCTCATAAAATCATTTTGAAGTATAATGAGATACGTGAAAGTATTTTGAAAAATAATGACTCCACAAATGTGAGGTGTTACCATTTATTATTATTGTTGCTATTTAATCTCTGGGAGAATATTAAAGTAGATACAATGATAGAATAAATGTGAGAAATTATTCATTATTGTTAAATAAGGAAATGTTCATTGTCAACATTTTTAATACTTTAATAAATATCTTCTATATTAGAGGATAAGTGGCAGAGTGAATAGAATATTGGACCTGGAGTCAGGAAGACTCGAGTTCAAATCTAGCCTCAGACACTTACTCGCTGTGAGATGCTGAGCATGTCACTTAACCTCTATCTACCTGCCTCCCAGAGCTGTTGTGATAATAAAATGAGATAATATTTATAAAATATTTAGCAAATTTTAAGTCATTACCTAAATGCTAGCTTTTATTATTAAAATGTAAACTATTCTTTTGGAGGGTATTCTATCATTATGTAATAGTTTCTAAAGGAATATAACTTATATGTAATAATTATTTAAATGACATGCCATTATTTGAGTAGACTATTAAAATGTAGCAATTGGGATGGAATGACCAGAGGAATGACTCTCTTGTTCCAGGGCCACAAGAGTAAAAGCTTCTAGACAGAGAACAATCTGGCTGACACTTACAATGTTAAGTGTACAACTGGCAAATGAATGGTCCCACTACAGATGCCGGTTAGAGAATGGAGTTTTGCCAGCTCATTTTGAAAGGAAACAAATAGAGCTCTGAACTGACTTGAATGTTAGTTATGTGATTCTAAAATAAACTTGTTCTTGATTTTTCACATTCCATCAATAACCATGCAGCTGTGCACTGAAGAGGCAAAACTGAAGTCAAAAGTCGGCAGGGAAGGAATGGATAATAGAACTGATCAAACAGTAACAGAACTACACTCCAGGATTCTGTCCAGGGTCCCTTCCCCTTCCCCTTACCCCTCCCATCCACTTCCCTTCCTTTTTCTTCCCTCTCCCCCTCTTCTCTTCCCTTCTTCTCTTCCCTTCCTTTTCCTTCCCTCTTACTCTCTTCTCTTCTCTTCTTCTCTTCCCTTCCTTTCCCATCATCCCTTTCTCTTCTCTTTTGACTTCCTGTTCCCCTTTTCCCTCTCCCATCTCCTTCACTCCCCTCCCCACCACTCTTCTCTTTTTTTATAACTTTTTATAACTCCTTTTTTATAACTTTTGTTTTCATTATCACATCAATTCCTATGGGTTCAACCATTTTATCTATGCAGATGCCTCCCATATTTTAATGCCTAACCCTATCCCAGTCACCAAGCCTGCATCAGCAACAACAGCTTATTGGACATTTGTAACTAGACATCTGTAGAGATCTTAATTTCAGCATACCCCAAACAGAGCTGATTATTCTTCCACCACCAAACCTCCCCTTTGATTAGTTTCCATATTTCTATTCAAGGTTCCTCTATCTTTTTAGTCATCCAGGTTTGCAGCTTCAGAGTCATCCTTAACTCTTCCATTCCCTCACCCTACCTCCATATCTAATCAATTTCCAAGTAATTTTATTATTGTTATTATTAATTATACCTCCACAATACCTCAAGCATTTGGGTCTTCTCCCCTCATCCAGGCATCACACTGATTCAAATTCTCTCACTTCTTGCTTGGATTGGTGCAATAAACTCCTTGTCTTTCATCCTGCTCTTCTTTAATCCATTTTCTACACAGCTGCAACCATGTCTCTGAAGAAGCACCAAGTGTTTCCAATTGGTTCTAGATAAAATACAGGCTCCTTTGCTTGGTATTTAAAGCATTCTACCATCTAGCTCAGTCCTTTTGTAGGATTTTACCCGTTCCTTTAGTTCACATACTCTATATTGCAGATAATATGGCTTCCTTGCAGGTCACTGTATGTGACATTCCTTCACTTGTCTCCTTGCCTTTGAAGACTGTCTTCCATTCCTAGAATGTATTCTCTCCTCATTTCTACTTATAGAAACCCTAGCTTCCTTCAGGGCTCAGATTAAGTGCGGAAGCCTACAACAGGACTGCCGTGATCCCCTAAAGATTCTACTGCCTCTTTAGCCAGAAATTAATTTATATTAAATTTGTGCATATACACACATATATGTAGATCTGTATTTATTTAACTGCATTTATGTTCTTCTGTGCCAAAAGAATGAAAACACCTTGAGAAGAGGGACCATTTCATTTTTTTTTATTTTTATATTTCCAGAATGAAGTGTCTAGAACATAGTGGAAGTTTGTTGAAAGTATAGATGGGGGCAGAGCCAAGATGGCAGTGAAAGTAGTGACTTGCTTGAGTTCTCCCCCAAACCTCTCCAAATACCTGTAAAAATGGCTCTAAACAAATTCTAGAGCAGCAAAACCCACAAAAAGACAAAGTAAAACAAATTTTCAGCCCAAGACAACGTGGATGGTTGATTGGAAAGGTCTATTGCACCAGGCTGAGAGAGAAATGCAGTTCAGTGTGGGTGTTCAAGCAAAAATCAGGCTTCAGGAAACCTGGAGCAGGCCTCAGAGGACTGAATTACAGGCAGCTGCAGCAGTTTTCAGACTTCTTAACCCACAAATGCCAAAGACAACTTAGAAGGTCAGTAGGAAAAGTCTGTGACCAAGGTGAGAGAGAAACTCGGTCCCAGCAGGGATTGCAATGATTGAAGGGATATCTTTGCTGGTACTGAGGCAGGATTCCCTTGCTTTGCTTGTGCTTTGATCTGGGTATCAGTTCTGGGTGGTGGTCCAGGGGTGAGGAGGAATGCTGGAATGGTGGAGCTTGTAATGGCAGTGGAGAGGGAATCCTCTTCACAGTTCCAAGGTAGAAAAGAGTGCTTGTGGTCCCTCATAGACAAGAGTACAGGCCAGGAAAGGAGTAAACACCTTGCCCTTGATCATACCATCTTGGAAGAACTGAAAATTTACAGTTCCCTAAAAGTATCTCTGAAAACAACTGCACAAAACCCCTGAAGCTTGGGAGAGTAGATTCTCCACACTGGAATCAGACCGCTACCTTAACAAAGAGTTTATAACTCAAGTACTGGCTGGGATCATGAGCAAACTGCATAAAAAAAGTCAGACCATAGAATATTTCTTTGGTAACAAAGATCAAAACATACAACCAGAAGAAGACAACAAAGTCAAAGTTTCTACATCCAAAGCTTCCAAGAAAAATATGAATTGGTCCCAGACTGTAGAAGAACTCAAAAAGGATTTTGAGAAGCAAGTAAGGGAAGTAGAGAAAAAACTGGGAAGAGAAAGGAAAGTGATGCAAGAAAATCATGAAAAACAAGTCAACAACTTGCTAAAGGAGACCCCAAAAATACTGAAGAAAAGAACTTTAAAAATAGCCTAACCCAAATGGCGATAGGGGTCCAAAAAGCCAATGAGGAAAAGAATGTTTTAAAAGGCAGAATTGGTCAAATGGAAAAGGAGATCCAAAAGCTCACTGAATAAAATACTTCCTTAAAAATTAGAATGGAGCAATTGGAAGCTAGTGGTTTTATGGGAAATCAAGACATTGTAAAACAAAACCAAAAGAATGAAAAAATAGAAGACAATGTGAAATATCCCATTGGAAAAACAACTGACCTGGAAAATAGACCCAGGAGAGATATTTAAAAATTATTGGACTATCTGAAAGTTATGATCAAAAAAAGAGCCTAGACATCATCTTTCAAGAAATTATCAAGGAAAACTGCCCCGATATTCTAGAACCAGAGAGTAAAATAGAAATTGAAGGAGTCCATTGCTCACTTCCTCAAAGAGATCCCAAAGGAAAATTCCTAGGAATATTGTAGCCAAATTCCGGAGTTTCCAAGTCAAGGAGAAAATATTGTAAGCAGCCAGAAAGAAACACTTCAAGTATTGTGGAAACACAATCAGGATAACACAAGATTTAGCATTCTACATTAAAGGAGTAGAGGGCTTGGGATATGATATTCTGGAGGGCAAAGGAGATAAGATTACAGCCAAGAATCACCTACCCAACAAAACAGAGTGTAATTCTTCAGGGGAAAAATAGACATTCAGCAAAATAGAGGACTTTCAAGCATTCTTGATGAAAAGACTAGAGCTGAATAGAAATTTTGACTTTCAAATACAAGACTCGGGGCAGCAAGGTGGCACAATGGACAGAATTCCTGCCCTGAAGTCAGGAGGACCTGAGTTCAAATCTGGTCTCAGACCAAACACTTGACACTTACTAACTGTGTGACCCTGGGCAAGTCACTTAACCCCAATTGCTTAAAAGTAAAAAAAAAAAAACAAGACTCAAGAGAAGCATTAAAAGGTAAACTGGAAAGAGAAATCACAAAGGACTTAAGAGGTTGAACTGTTTATATTCCTACATGGAAAGATAATATTTATAACACATGAGACCTTTGCCAGTATTAGGGTAGCTGGAGGGAAAAATTATATGTATAGATAGATAGATAGAGGGCACAAGGTGAGTTGAAGATAAAGGGGTGATATCTGGAGAATAAAATGAAGGGGTGAGAGAGGATTATACTGGGAAAAGGAGAAAAGGAGAGGTAGGATGTGGTAAATTATCTCACATAAAACAAACAAGAAAAGACTTTTACAGTGGAGGGGAAGTGGGGGAAGGTGAGAAGGAATGAGTGAATCTTATTCTCATTGAATTTGGCTTAAGGAGAAAATACTATACATACTCAATTGTGTGTGGAAATCTATCTTACCCCACAGGAAAAAAGAGGGGAAGGGGAAGAGGGGGGGGTTGATAGAGGGTAAGGCAGATCGAGGGAGGGGATAATCAGAAACAAACACTTCTGAGGAAGGACAGAGTCAAAAGAAAGAATAGAATAAACTGAGGACGGGTTAGCATGAAGGGAAATATAGTGAGTTTTCCACAACATAACTTCCATGGAAGTGTTTTGCATGACTATACATGTATAACCTGTATTGAGTTGCTTGCCTTCTCAGTGAGGGTGGGTGGGGAGGGAGGAAGGGAGAAAATTTGGAACCACCCAAAGTTTTAAAAACAAATATTAAAAATTGCTTTCACATGCAACTGGGAAATAAGATATACAGACAACAGGGTTTAAAAATCTATCCTGCCTTACAAGAAAATAGAAGGAGCAGGGGATAAGAGAGGGGTGGCGGGAGATAGAAAGGAGGGCAGATTAAGGGAAGGGGTATTCAGAATGCACACTGTCTTAGGGTAGGGGGAGGGACAAGATGGGGAGAAAAGTTGGAACTCAAAATCTTGTGGAAGTGAGTGTTGAAAACTAAAACTAAATAAATAAAATAAAAAAGAAAGTATAAATGGATAAATGCAAGGATAGAATAGGTTAAAAAGCAGAGTGGAAGAAAGAAAAAGAAAGGATAGAAGCAACTTGTCTGGGTAAAGAAAAGTTTGCAAAATAGAGATATGTTTGTGGCTTTTTTGAAAATCTGCTGAATTTGAAGCTTGATAACAATAGCTTATATTTATATAGTGCTTTAAATTTTGCAAAGCACTTTACATTCATTAGCTCATTTCAATCTGGCCTCAACTTGGGCAAATTAAAGAGGTTTAGCAACTTTTATATGGCTATAGTGCCAGAGGCAATATTTGTGCCAGAGGCAATAAGTGAACTTCTTTTTACCAACTCTAAATGAAACACACTACCCACTTCTCCATTCTGCTTTTCTTGCACTCTCTAATATCATGATTTTAACCTCCAATGGATCACTTGGAAGAATGAATTAATTGGCAACTATTTGCAAGTGCCCCCACTTTAATGTAGATTCTGAAAAAATATGAAACAGAAGGAAGAAATGCAATCCAAAATGTGTCACTGATAACTACAGAAGACAGGGGGCATGGAGGGTCTGTGATGTTCATTGTTAAAAAAAAAAAAAAAGGTTAGTATATCAGTGAAGACAAGTATACATGAACTCTGTTTTTTTTTTTAATTTTAATAGTCCAACATCTGTGAGCAAAAATGAATTCAAGCTGTGTTGTGTTTCTTCATCTCAAATTTGCTTTCCCCCTCTTTTTTGTATATATGACCATCCATAATAACTTAAAATTTGGGTTAATTTGGGCTATAATGGATGAAGTGGTCCTCACATTTATCCATCTGGCCTACCTAAGGTGAGTGATCTTTTATCTCTAAATCTATGATGTTATGAGCTTTGTGTGGTTACAGAATTAGGATCTTATGCTTAAAGCAGCAGCCTTGCGATAAGTAAAGTGCTATGGTTCGCTTTCACTCTACTTTATCACGTGGGCCTGTTCCAGAGACAACAAACTTCCCTTCATCTTAAACGTATTCTTCTCCCACTCTTTTCATCTACTACCTCTTACTAAAACCAGGGTTTCTCCTGATAAAACAGACTGCCTAGTCACCCTTTCCAATACTAGATGTACTTTCATTCATTCTTCCCAGCTCACTGGTCCAAGAGGGGGAGTTGGAGTTTGGAATACTCCTTACTCCCCATTGCCACTCCCACAAACTTAATTGCCATCTCTCTACTGATGATTCTCAAATAACGCATTCCTGCTCTAATCTCCCTACTGACCTCTGATCTCACATCTTCAGATGACTTTTTTTGTTTGTTTTTTCTTTTCTTTCAGATGACTTTTAGACACCTTGAACTGGAGTCTTACTCTCAGTATGTCCAAAGCAGAACTCATTATTTTCCCCCCTAAACCCTCTCCTCCTTCGCCCATTAGTACCTTCCCTATTTATTTTAGAGGACAACACTATCCTTCCTGTCCCTTAGGCTTGCAACCTAGGAGTCATCCTGGATTTCTTGCTATCTCTCACCCCTATTTCTGATCTGTTGTTGCAGTCTGTCGATTTCACTTTTGCAACATATCTCATATTTACCTTCTCCACTTTGAGATTGCCACCACTTTAGTGTCCTCATCACTTCATATATGGATTATTTTATAGCCCTAATGGCCTCCCTTAAGTCTCTCCCCATTTGATTCCATACTCTATTCAGCCAATAAGATGACTTTTCTAATCCTATCACACTCCCTCCCCTCCCAACTCAATAAACTCCATTGGTTTACTATTCTCTCCAGGATAAAATAAAAATGTACTGTTATTCAAACCACTTCATAATCCCTCCTACCTTTCTAGTCTTCTTATACCTCCATCCCTGACACCTATTCTTCAATGCAGTGACACTGCCCTCCTGGGTATTCCATTAACAAAATAATCTCTCCCTTCAAGGCATTTTTTCTGTCTCCCCAATGCCTGAAAGACTTTTCCTCTTCAGCTCAGACTGCTGAACTCTTTGGCTTCCTTTTAATTCCCAGCTAAAAATTCTATTTTCTCCATGAAGCTTTCCCCAACCCCTCTTAATTCTAGTGTCTTCCCTTTTTATAGTTTTTCCTGTTTATCTTGTATATAGCTTCCTTTGCATATATTTGTTTGCATCTTTTCTTCTCCATTACGTTGTAAGCTCCTTGAGATCAAGGTCTATCATTTGCCTCTTTTCATATCCTCAGTATTTAAGACAGTGCCTAGCATGTAGTAGACAATAAATATTTATTGACTATTGATATCCCCCAGGATCTTTGTCATCTGCAGACTAATGGAGATTACCAACAGGACCATATGATATCTGATGATGTTATTGTTGAAGAATTTCTTGAATTGTCTCCTGTATTGTATGCTGTTTATGGAAAAAAACGATTTCTGATTTAACGACCAAAAACTTAATCAGAAGATTAGATACAAGGCCACATGATTCACTGGAAAGAATACTGGCTGTGGAGAGAGAACATTAGGGATCAAACTCTGGTGCTTATCACCTATGTGATCATGGGCAAGTCACTTAAGGTGCCTGGACTTTAATATTTTGTTGTTGTTATTGTTTGTGATAATAACAGCCAGCATTTAAACAATGCTTTCAGGTTTAAAAAGCATTTTACAAATATTATCCCATTTTTCCCTCACAACTACCCTGAGCCTTAAATGCTATTATTACACCCATTTTACAATCTGGCCTCCTTAAGGATAACCTTTCATTAATCTCTGGTGGCAATGATCTGATCACTATTACAAACTCCTTCATTTCTATAAGCTAAGCCACATGTCTCAGCTATTTGTTTTATGTTTCTTGTCAACATGTTCATGGTTGAGTTCATGTGAATATTGCCCATGGAACACTTTTTGATTTCACTGTTGAGTTCCAGCCATTTCATAGACTTCATATGTAGATAAAACATCTTTGATACATTTGACAAGTCTAATGGCATTCACTTATTCTTGGCCTTTACTATTTCTTCATGAATTGCAGTCTGTTTATTCTAAAAATATTTCTTCAAAACTACCACCTATTTAGGGCATGCTTTGAGAACATCTGTCAATTCTCTTCTTCATTTTAAAGAGGTAGTGTTAAACTTTCTATAGTTGCCTTTCAATGATCAACTCTTAACTTTGTAGAGGTTATTCATTAGACATATTCTATATCCATTGTCATGAATTAATTTATTAATTAAAACAACACTTATTAAGGACTTACCATGTCAGAAACATGATGTTAAGTAGCTAGCAATGAAAATATAAAAAACAAAGACAGTCCCTGACCTCAAGGAGCTTCCCTTCTAATGGAAGAAACAACACATAAAGGGTAGTTGTAGCCATAGAGGGGAATGATCCAAATGGTCCAAATTTCAGGAGTGGCAACTAGGTCCATAGACTAGATTAGCACACTTCATCTGGGAAAAAAATGTCAGATATTTTAAAATTATATTTTATGGTTCCAGAATTTAGTGGCAGGGGATGGGGATAAAGGGGAAGATGAAGGATATGCTTACATTGGGAAAAGATTGTTTACAAGGAGAAGAAGAAGGACAGAGAATTAGGAGTGAAGAACGACATAGTAGGAGTTTTTCAAAAAGAATTAAAGAATTAAAGTCAACTCTAAGAACTTCTTTTGCAGTAAATTTCAGAGGCAGAATTTGAATCGAGCACTTTCTACTTCTGGGAGCGAAGATGGCAGAGTAAGAAGTAAGTCACTCTCACTATCCCTTATTAACTTCTGAAAGCCTAGAAAATATCACTCCAGGAAAAACCTGGAACAGCTGAACCAGAAGAAAGACAGGGTGCAGCAGTCTAGTAGCTCAGGTAGCTTGAGAGATTAATGGGAAAGGTCCCTCTTGTCCTGGGGGAAGGGGAGCAGTATAGAATGAGAGACATCCGTGGAAAGCCCCACTTTAGCATATCAGGAGGAGATCCTGAAGCCCAAGTGGTGGAGCAGGCAAACACCAACACCTGGACCCTGAGTGCCTCATTGAGGGCAGGGGAACTGGTAGAAACCAGCTCAGAAAACTACCAAGTGCCTCAGCATTCTACAGCAGCCAGCTCTCCCAATGCTTCAGCAAAACTAAGGGAAGCAGTGCTCCAAGGAGCCCCAGGCAGATAAACACCCTACAACATCCATCTGAAAAGAGCTGAAGAAAGCAAAAGGAAGGAAAGGCCTGGGTGAGCAGGCAATCTCCAGGAGCCACACTACCTAATCCTACCCCTAGAGTTCCAGTATTGCTGTTTCCAGCCCAACACCAGGTAAGCTGCCAGAACCCTACAGCCTCCAACTGCCAACATGGGAGGCCCCAGCACACAAAGGCATCAACCAGGCCCTAGGCTCCCAACACAGGAAGCATGGGTCAGTGCCCTCTGCTCCCCAGCAGGAGAGCCCAATCTCTTTAAAGGCCAGGAAATAAACAAACACCATGAGCAAAAAGAAATGTATAATAGATTCTTATTATGGGAAGAATGAAGATCAAGGCAGACATTCTGAAGAGGACAACATTGTCAACAAACCCACATCTGGAACCTCAAAAGGGAATATGAACTGGTCTGAAGCCTAAAAAGCCTTCTTAGAAGAGCTCAAGAAGGATTTTGAAAATCAAATGAGAAGTAGAAGAAAAAACGGGAAAAGAAATGATAGGTATACAAGGGAGAATCAATAGCTTGGAAAAGGAAGGACAAAAATTAACTTTAGAAAACAAGTCCTTAAAAAATACAATTGACCAACTGGAAAAAAAAGTACGCTGAAGAAAACAAGTCCCTAAAAAATAAAATTGGCCAAATGGGGAAGGAGGTACAAAATCTAATAGAAGAAAACAATGTGTTAAAAATTAGAATTGAGCAAATGGAAGCTAATGACTCTATGCGAGAGCAAGAATCAATCAAACAAAAACAAAAGAATGAAAAAAATAGATGAAAATGTAAAATATCTCATTGGTAAAACAACCGACCTGGAAAATAAATCCAAGAAAGACAATTTAAAAATTATTGGTCTACCTGAAAATCACGATGAAAAAAAAGAGCCCAGGGGCAGCTAGGTGGTGCAGTGGATAGAGCACTGGCCCTGAAGTCAGGAGGACTTGAGTTCAAATCTGGCCATAGACCAAACACTTGACACTTACTAGCTGTGTGACCCTGGGCAAGTCACTTAACCCCAATTGCTTAAAAATAAAAAAAATTTAAAAAAACTTAAAAAAAGAGCCTGGACAGTATCTTTCAGGAAATCATAAAAAAAAACTGCCCTGAGGGCCTAGAACCAGAGGGTAAAATAGCCATAGAAAGAATCCACCAATAACCTCCTGAAAGAGATTCCAAATTGAAAATGCCAAGGAATATAGTAGCCAAATTCCAAAAGTACCAGGTCAAAGAGAAAACACTGCAAGCAGCCAGAAAGAAACAATTTAAATATCATGGAACCACACTCAGGAGTACCCAGGACCTTTGCAGCTTCTACATTAAAAGACAACAGGGCATGGAACATGATATTCTGTAAGACAAAGGAGCTTGGATTACAACCAAGGATCAACTACTCAGCGAAAATGAGCATTATCTTTCAGGGGAGGAGATGGATATTCAATGACTAGGGGACTTCCATACCTTCCTGATAAAAAGACCAGAACTCAACAGAAAATTTGGTCTTCAAATACAAGACTCAAGAGAAACATGAAAAGGGAAATGGGACAGAAAGATACAATATGTTGTAAATAAGGGCAAACTGTTTACATACCTACAAGGGAAGATGACACAACTCTTGAGAACTGTATTACTATTACACTATGTGAATGGGGTATACATAAAGGGGGTGGGTATAAATTGACTTTGATGTAATGATGAAAAAAATCTAATCAAGTGGATTAGATGGATCCAAGTAAGTGAATTGATCTGATCTAACTAAGAAAATGTACTGAGAGAAAAGGAAAGGAGAAGGTGGACAAGGATAAATTACATCAGAGTAAAAGGCACAAAAACCTATTACAAGCAGAGGGAAAGAAAGTAAGGAGATGAGAATTGTTTTAACCTTACTCTCATCAGATTTGGCTTAAGAAGAGAATAACATAATCAGTTAGGTATAGAAATCTAACATGCCCTATAGGCAGTTGCAGGGAAGAGGGGAAAGAAAAGGGAAGGAGCTAATAGAAGGGAGGTGGGACTGAGGGAGGTGGTGGTCAAAAGCAAAATATTAGTGAGGAGGGAAAAGGAGAAAGGAGAAAGAAAAGCATAAATGGGGGAAAAGGATGAAAAGAAAGACATAGATAGTTATCATAATTGTGAATGTCACATACGAATGTAATGGCATGCTATTGTGCTATAAGAAGTGATGAACAGTCAGACTTCAGATAAACCTGGAAAGACTTCTATGGTTTGATGCTGAGTGAAGTGAGCAGAACCAGGAGAACGTTTGTACCCAGTAACAGCCACACTGAGTGATGACTGACTTTGATAGACTTAACCCCTCTCAGCAATACAAGGATCTAAGCCATTTGCAAAAGCCTCATGATGGAAAATGTTATCCATATCCAAAGAAAGAACTATGGAGTTTGAATGCAGATCAAAGCATACTATCTGCTATTGTTTTTTCTTCTGTTGTGTTTTGCTTCCTCTTTCTGGTGGTTCCTCCTGTTAGTTCTAATTCTTACTTACAACATCACTAATGTGAAAATATGTTTAATAAGAATGCATATGTATTTCCTATATTAGATTGCATGCCATCTTGGGGAAGGAGGTAGGCAGGGGGAGAAAAATTTAAAACTCAAAAGCTTATGGAAGTGATTGTTGATAAAGTGAAAGAAAGAAAGAAAGAAAGAAAGAAAGAAAGAAAGAAAGAAAGAA
>NW_020951478.1:2153604-2216985 GCF_900497805.2 Vombatus ursinus
GAAAGAAAGAAAGAAAGAAAGAAAGAAAGAAAGAAAGAAAGAAAGAAAGAAAAGAATCAGTTGGTCAGAGAGGAGCCAAGATGGTGGAGAGAAACCAGGAAGTGGCCTGAGCTCCCCCCACTTTTCCTCAGAAATGAAATTAAATCAAGCCTCTAAACAGGTTCTGGAGCAACAGAATCTACAAAAAGATGGAACAAAACAATTTTCCAGCTTAAGCTTACTTGGAGGAACTTCAGGAGAGGTCTGTCTCACTTGAGTAGAAGGGAAGCAAAGCCAAGGGTAGCCCAGCTCAGCCTACATCTGGGCAAGCCACTGGGAGACTCTTAGCCACAGCACAGATCAGTAAGCAAGACCCTGTGGTTCTGGCTCAGCAGGCCAGTGGCACAGCACGCTAGCAGTGAGGCCTCCAGCCTCAGCATAGAAGACAAATTGCCAGTCCCAGAATCCAGGGACACCAGGTGTGACTGAGCCAGGCCACCCTAGTATAGTGGGAAAGCTGCCAGCACCTGGTGCCCCAGCTAAGAAGACCAGTGACTGGCCCCTGAACCCCAACACAAGAAGCTTGGATAGTGTGCCTTGTGACCCAGGATCAGAGCAATAGTTCAAAAGCCCCAAACTGGGCTAAAAATAAGCAAGAAACAGAAAAGAGCCCTGACCATAGAAATCTACTATGGTGAAAGGGAAGATCCAAACACAAAGTCAGAAGAGGACAACAATATCAAAATGCTTACATGTGAAACCTCAAAAGGGAATATGAATTGGTCTCAAGTCCCAAAAGTCTTCTTGGAAGAACTCAAAAAGGATTTTAAAAATATATTTATTTAGTTTTAGTTTTCAACATTCTCTTCCACAGGATTTTGAGTTCCAAATTTTCTCTACTTTTCCTCCACCATGTGACAGTATGCATTCTGATTACCTCTTCCTGCAATCTACTCTCCCTTCTATCACCCCATCTTCTCTTATCCCCTTCATCTTCTATTTCCCTATGGGATAAGATAGATTTCTATGTCCCATTGTCTATGTATCTCATTTCCCAGTTGCATGTAAAAATAATTTGTAACATTCATTTTTTAAAATCTTGTGTTCCAGATTCTCTCCCTTTCTCCCTCCCCACCCACCCTCATTGAGAAGGCAAGCAATTCGATATAGATTATACATGTGTAGTCATTCTAAACACTTTTATAATAGTCATGTTGTGAAAGACTACCTATTTTTCCCTCCATCCTATCCTGCCTCTCATTGATTCTATTCTTTCCTTTAACTCTGTCCCTCCTCAAAAGTATTTGCTTCTAATTATCTCCTCTCCCAATCTGCCTCCATTCTACCGTCCCCCTCTCTTATCCCGTTTTCCCCTACTTTCCTACTGGGTAAGATGGATTTCCATACCCAATTCAGTGTGTATGGTATTCCCTCCTTAAGCAAAATCTGATAAGAGTATGGTTCACTCATTCCCTCTCCCCTCCCTACTTTCCCCCTCAACTATAAAACCTTTTTCTTGCCTCTTTTATGTGAGATAATTTACCCCATTCTATCTCTCCATTTCTCCTTCTCTCAGTACATTTTTCTCTCATCCCTTACTTTTATTATTTTATTTTTAGATGTCACCCCTTCATATTCAACTCACCTTGTGCCCTCTTTGGGTGTGTGTGTGTGTATTCCCTCCAACTACCCTAATAATGAGAATTGTCTCATGAGTTACAAATATCATCTTTCCATGCAGGAATGTAAATAATTCAACTTTAATAAATCCATTATGATTTTTCTTTCCTGTTTACTTTTCATGCTTCACTTGAGTCATGTATTTGAAAGTCAATTTTTCTGTTCAGCTCTGCCTTCTCAAGCAGGTTTTAAATTCATCTATGTCACTGATTTTCAATTTTCCCCCTCATTGATTACACTCTGTTTTGCTGGATACTTGATTCTTGGTTTTAATCCTAGCTCCTTTGACCTCTGGAATATCATATTGCAAGCCCTCTTATCCTTTAAGTAAAAGCTGCTAAATCTTGTGTTATCTGATTGTGTTTCCACAGTACTTGAATTGTTTCTTTCAGGCTGCATGCAATATTTTCTCCTTGACCTAGGAACTCTGGAATTTGGCTATAATATTCCTGGCCATTTTCATTTTGGGATCTCTTTTAGGAGGAGATTGATGGACTCTTTCAATTTCTATTTTACCCACTGGTTTGAAAATATCAGGGCAGTTTTCCTTGATAATTTCTTTTTTTTGTTGTCGGTTTTTTTTTTGGATAATTTCTTGAAAGATGATATATAGGTTCTTTTTGTATCATGGCTTTCAGATAGTCCAATAATTTTTAAATCATCTCTCCGAATCTATTTCCCAGGTCAGTTGTTTTTCCAAAGAGACATTTCACATTGTCTTCTATTTTGTCATTCTTTTGGTTTTGTTTTACAATGTCTTGATTTCTCACAAAGTCACTAGCTTCCATTTGCTCCATTCTAATTTTAAAGGAATTGTTTTCTTCAGTGAGCTTCTGGACTTCCTTTTCCATTTGACCAATTCTGCTTTTTAAGGCATTCTTCTCCTCATTTGTTTTTTGGACCTCTTTTGCCATTTAGGTTAGGCTATTTTTAAGGTGTTATTTTCTTCAGTGTTTTTTGGGTCTCCTTTAGCAAGCTGTTGACTTGTTTTTTTCATGATTTTCTTGCATCACTTCCATTTCTTTTCCCAATTTTTCCTCTACTTCTCTTATTTGATTTTCAAAATCTTTTATGAGGTCTTCCATGGCCTGAGACAAATTCATGTTTTTCTTGGAGGCTTTGGATGTAGGATCTTTGACTTTGTTGTCTTCTTCTGAATGTGTGTTTTGATATTCCTTGTCACCAAAGTGGGTTGATATATCCAGAAGCAGCTGCTGCAACTTCCACCACCTCTGGCCTGGTGTGCTGATAAATTTAACTACAAAGGAACCAAACAAACAAAAAAGTAAATGAGGTAAATAGAATTTTAGAAAAGTTAGATATGATAGACCTCTGGAAAAAAACTGAATGGGGATAGAAAGGAATACATCTTTTTCTTGGTGGTATATGGCACCTACACAAAAATTGACCATGTATTAGAATATAAAAACGTCACAATCCAATGCAGAAAGGCAGACATATTAAATGCATCCTTTTCAGATCACAAAGCAATAAAAATTACATGTAATGAAGGGTCATGGAAAGATAGACTAAAATTAATTGGAAACTAATCTTAAAGAAAGAATAGGTCAAACAGCAAATCATAGAAACAATCAATAATTTTCATCAGAGAATGACAATCATGGCACAATATTAAAAAACTTATTGGATACAGCCTAAGCATAATCCTAAGCATAATTTCTAAAGGTAAATTTTATATCTCTGAATGCTTACATGAATAAAATAGAGAAAGAGAAGACCAATGAATTGGGCATGCAACTTAAAAAGCTAGAAAAAATACATTTAAAATCCCCAATTAAATATCAAATTAGAAATGCTAAAAATCAAAGGAGATATTAATAAAATTGAAAGCAAGAATGTTATTGAACTAATAAATAAAACTAAGATCTGGTTTTATGAAAAAATAGATTAGAAAAAAAACATATGGTTAATTTCATTAAAAAAAGAAAGAAGAAAACCAATTTGCCAGTTTCAAAAACTGAAAAAGATGAGTTCACCACCAGTGAAAAGAAAATTAAAGCAATAATTAGAGGCTATTTTGTCAGGGCGGAGCCAAGGTGGTGGATTAAAAGCAGTGAATTGCTTGAGCTCTCCCCCAAACCCCTCCAAATACCTATAAAAATGGCTCTAAACAAATTCCAAAGTAGCAGAACCCACAAAAAGACAAAGTGAAACAAATTTCCAGCCCAAGATGACCTAGATGGTTGATCAAAAAGGTACATCACACCAGGTTGTGAGAGAAATGAAGTTTGGCCTGGGTGTGCAGGCCCCAGAGAACCTGGAGCAGGCCTCAGAGTACTGAATGACAGGCAGCTGTGGTGGTTTCCAGAACTCTCATCCCAGGAACACCAAAGACAACTTGGAAGGTCAGTAGTAAAAGTGTGTTTTTTCAGTGGTGAGAGAGAAGAGTGGTGGGGTCCCAGCCCCAGTCCCCGAACTCGATCCCCGGGTGGCGGCTGCTTCCTGAGCTTCCAGGCCACAGACTGAGGGAGAATCAAGTGACTGATCAGAGGAGGGATTGCAGGGATCTTTCTGTTGATGCAGGATTCTCTTGCTTTGCCCATGCTTGGATCTGGGTCACAGTTCTGGGTGGCAGTACTAGGGTGGGGAGGAGTGCTGGTGTGGTGGAGCTTGTAGTGGCAGTGGAGAGGAAATCCTCCTCATTGATCCAAGACAGAAAAGAGTGCATATGGTCACTTATAGACAAGAGCACAGGCCAGGAAAGGAGTAAACATCTCTCCCTTGATTGTAGCACCTTGTAAAAACCGCAAATTTACAAGTCCGTAAGAGTATCTCTGAAAACAGCTGCACAAAACTCCTGAAGCTTGGGGCAGTACATTCTCCACACTGGAAACTGATCCCTACCTTAACAAAGAGTTTATAACTCAAGTAATTGGCCAGATCATGAGCAAGCAGTGTAAAAAGAGTCAGATTATACTATCTTACTTTGGTGACAAAGAAGATCAAAACATACAACCAGAAGTAGACAACACAGTCAAAGATACTACATCCAAAGCCTCCAAGAAAAATATGAATTGGTCCCAGGCAATGGAAGAGCTCAAAAAGGATTTTGAGAAGCAAGTAAGAGAAGCAGAGGAAAAAACTGAAAGTGATGCTAAAGGAGACCCCAAAAAAAGTACTGAAGAAAATAACACCTTAAAAAATAGCCTAACCCAAATGGTAAAAGGGGTCCAAAAAGCCAATGAGAAGAATGACCTAAAAAGCAAAATTGGCCAAATGGAAAAAGAAGTCCAAAAGCTAACTGAAGAAAATACCTCCTTAAAAATTAGAATGGAGCAATTGGGAGCTAGGGACTTTACGAGAAATCAAAGCACTGTAAAACTAATTCAAAAGAATGAAAAAATAGAAGAGAATATGAAATATGTAGTTGGAAAAACAACTGACCTAGAAAATAGATCCAGGATAGAGAACTTAATATTATTGGACTATCTGAAAGCCATGACCAAAAAAACAGCCTAGACATCATCTTTCAAGAAATTATCAAGGAAAATTGCCCTGATATTTTAGAACCAGAGGGCAAAATAGAAATTGAAAGAGTTCACCAATCATTCAAGCTGTCAAGCATTCTTGAGGAAAAGACCAGAGCTGGATAAAAAATTTGACTTTCAAATACAAGACTCAAGTGAAACATGGAAGAGGTAAACAGGAAAGAGAAATCATAAGAGACTTATTAAGGTTGAACTGTTTTCATTCCTGCAGGAAAAGATGATATTTGTAACTCTTGAGTCCTTTATCAGTATTAGGGTAGTGGAAGGGAAAAAATTATATGTGTGTATGTATGTATGTATGTATGTATGTATATATATGTATATAGATAGATAGATAGCTATATCTATATATAGATATGCAGATAGATAGATAGATAGATAGATAGATGGCACAGGGTGAGTTGAAGGTGAAAGGGTGATACTTGGAAAATAAAATTAAGGGGTGAGAGAAAATTATACTGGGAGAAGGAGAAAGGGAAAGGTAGAATAGGGTAAATTATCTCACGTGAAACCGACAAGAAAAGTCTTTTACAGTGGATGGGAAATGGAGGAAGGTGAGAGGGAATGAGTGAATCTTGTTCTCATAGGATTTGGCTTAAGGAGGGAATAACATACACAATGGGGTATGGAAATCTATCTTACCCTACAGGAAAATAAGGGGGGAAGTGGGCAAGAGAGTAGAGGGATGATAGAGAGGAGGGCAGATTGGGGCAGGGCATAATCAGAAGCAAACACTTCTGAGGAGGGACAGGGTCAAAAGAGAGAATAGAATAAATGGGGGGTAGGATAGGAGGAAGGGAAATATACTTAATTTTTCACAATATGACTGCTATGGAAGTGTTTTCCATGACTACACATCTATAACCTGTATCTAGATGCTTGCCTTTTCAATGAGGATGGGTGGGGAAGGAGGAAGGGAGAAACAAAAAATTTGTAACCCAGTTACAAAAAAAAAATGTTACACATGTCAAGGGGTGTTCGGGAGCCAGCTTTAACTGGCTTATGAGAGCTGATTGTTACATTTTTAATATGAATATTTACATGTCAAAAATCAATGCAGGACTTGATTTATTTTTTGTTGTTGTTGATTGTCTAGATTTAATAAAGTGACACGAAAAGTGAAAAAAAGAAGAAGAAGCTATTTTACCCAACTGTATGTTAATAAATATGATAGGCTATGTGAAGTGGATGAATATTTGCAAAAAATAAAAATTTTCCAGATTAACAGAAGAGGAAATTAAATACTGAAATAACCCCATTTTAGGAAAAAAAATGAACTTTCTATGAAAAAACCCTCCAGGGCCAGATAGAGTTACAAATGAATTCTACCAAACATTTATTTTTTAAAGATTTCTAATTAATTTATTTATTTTCCCCTGCTACAGGTAAAAATAATTGTTAACATTTGTTTATAAAACTTTGAGTTCCAAATTCTCTCCCTTGCTCCTTCCCCACACCCCTTGATGAGAAGGCAAACAGTTCAATATAGGTTATACACATGTAGTCATGCAAAACATATCCATAATAGTCATGTTGTGGAAGAGAACATAGACAATAAAACAAACAAACAAACAAACAAAATACTCAAGAAACATAAAGCAAAAAAAAGTATGCTTCAATCTATATTCAGACACTATCAATTCTTTTTGTGGGGATGGACAGCAATTTTCAGCAGAAGTCCTTCAGAATTGTCTTGGATTGTTGTACTGTAGAGAATAGTTAAGTCATTTACAGCTGATCATCTTACAATATTGCTGTTACTTTGTACACAGTACATTTCACTTTGCATCAGCCTATTCGAGTCTTTGCAGGTTTTTCTGAGAACATTCTGCTCATTATTTCTTACAGTACAATAATATTTCATCATAATCACATACTTGTTCAGCCATTCCCCAATTGATGGGTATCCCCTCAACTTCCAATGCTTTGTCCACAGAAATGAGCTGCTATATTTTTGCACATATAAGTCCTTCTCCTTTTTTAAAAATCTTTTTTGGAATATAGACCCAGTAGGGGATTACTAAGTCAAATGGTATGCATAGTTTTATAGCCCCTTTGGGGATAGTTCTAAATTGCTCTGCAGAATGGCTGAATCAGTTCTCAACTCCACCAACAATGCATTAATGTCTTATTTTTCCCACATCCCCACTACCATTTGCTATTTACTTTTTCTGTCTAGCCAATCTAATAGATATGAAATAGTATCTCAGAATTGTTTTAATTTGCATTTGTCCAGTCAATAGTGAGAGAATAGTGAGTTAGAGTATTTTTTTCATATAGCTATAGATATATCACCTGAAAACCAATCATATCTTTTGATCATTTGTCAGTTGTAGAAGAATGGCTCTTATTTTTATAAATCTGACTCAATTCTCTATATGTTTGAGAAATGAAGCCTTTATTGGAGAAACAATCTTCAAATTATTTTTCACAGTTACTATTGCCAACTGTATTTCCTTCCATCCTACCCCACTCCCACATTTATTCTATTCTCTCTGTCCTTCCACCCTGTCCCTCCTCAAAAGTTTTATTTCTGACTACCCACTCTCCCAGTCTGCCCTCCCTTTCTCACACATGCCCTTCTCTTATCCTCTTCCCCTCTTGCTTTCCTGTAAAGAGAGATAGATTTCTACGCCCAATTGCATGTGTGTGTTATCCCTCTTTGAACCAAATCTGATGATATTAAGGTTCACTCACTCCCCCTCACCTCCCCCCCTTCCCCTCCACTGTAAAAGATTTTATTGTCTCTTTTATGTCAGATAATTTACCACATTCTACCTCTTTCTTTCTCTTTCTCCCAGTACAATCCTCTCTTACATCTAAATTTTATTTTTTAAATATCATCTCTTCATGTTCAACTCACGCCTGCACACTATGTCTATATATACCCTTTCTAACTACTCTAATAATGAGAAAGGTCTTATGAGTTACAAATATCATCTTCCCATGTAGGAATGTAAATAGTTTAACCTTATTAATTCCCTTATGATTTCCCTTTCCTGTTTACCTTATGATTCTCTTGAGTCTTGTATTTGAAAGTCACATTTTTCATTCAGTTCTGGTCTTTTCATCAAGAATGCTTGAAAGTGACTTCCGCTTCCAAGAGCCAAGATGGTAGAGTAAAATGTAAGTGTTTCTCACCCTCCTGTATCAACCTCTGAAAGCCCAGCAAATATCACCCCAGGAAAAACCATGGTACAGCTGAACCAGAAGAAAGATGGGGTGCAGCAGTCCATTAGCCCGGGTAGCTTGAGGGATTAACTGGAAAGGCCGCTCTTGCCCTGGTGGAAGGGGAGCAGTTCAGAACAGGAGGTGTCTCGGAAAGCTAGCTGAAAACCTCACTTTAGCATACCAGGAAGAGATCCTGAAACCCAGGGGGTGGAGCAGGCAAACAGCAACACCTGGACCCCCGGGTGCCTCAGTGAGGGCAAGGGAACCAGTGGAAACCAGCTCAGAAAACCACCGGGTGCCTCAGCATTCTATAGCAGTCTCCCAGTGTCTCAGCAACACTCTCTGAAGCATTCCAAGGGGCCCCAGGCAGATAAACATCCTGCAACATCCATCTGAAAGGAGCTGAAAAAAGCTAAAGGAAAGGAAAAGCAGGCAACATCCAGGGGCCAGACTGCCCAATCCTATCCCTAGAGTTACAGTGTTGCTGATTCCAGCCCAACACCAGGTAAGCTGCCAGAACCCTATAGCCACTAACTGCCAACATCAGGGCCCCAGCACACAAAGTCAGTTACCAAGACCTAGGCTCCCAACACAAGAAGGTTGGGTCAGTGCCCTCTGCTCCCCAACAGGAGAGTTCAATCTCTTTAAAGGCCAGGAAATAAGCAAATATCATGAGTAAAAACAAATGTACCATAGATTCATATAATGAGAACAGTGAAGATCAAGACAGAAATTCTGAAGAGGACAACATTGTCAATACACCCACATCTGAAACCTCAAAAGGGAATAATAACTTTTCTGAAGCCCAAAAAGCCTTCTTAAAAGAGTTCAAGAAGGATTTTAAAAGTCAAATTAAAGAGGTAGAAGAGTCCTTAAAAAAGACAACTGGCCAACTGGTAAAAAAAAAAAAATACACTGAAGAAAACAAGTCCCTAAAAAATACAATTGGCCAAATGGAGAAGGAGGTACAAAATCTAATAGAAGAAAACAATTTGTTAAAAATTAGAATTGAGCAAATGGAAGCTAATGACTTTATGAGAGAACAAGAATCAGTCAAACAGAAACAAAAAAATTTAAAAATAGGTGAAAACGTGAAATACCTCATTGGTAAAACAACTATCCTGAAAATTGATCCAAAAGAGTCAATGTAAAAAATATTGGCCTACCTGAAAATCATGATGAAAAGAAGAGCTCGGACAGTATCTTTCAGGAAATCATAAAGGAAAACTGCCTGGAGGGCCTAGAACCAGAGGGTAAAATAGCCATAGAAAGAATCCACCAATCACCTCCTGAAAGAGATCCAAAATTGAAAATGCCAAGGAATATAGTAGCCAAATTCCAAAATTACCTGGTCAAAGAGAAAATATTGCAAGCATCCAGAAAGAAACAGTTTAAATATCGTGGAATCACACTCAGAAGTACCCAGGGCCTTTGCAGGTTCTACATTAAAAGACAACAGGGTGTGGAACATGATATTCCATAAGGCAAGGGAGCTTGGATTACAAACCAAGCATCAACTACGCAGTGGAAAAAAAATGGGCATGCACTTTCAGGGGAGTAGATGAATATTCAATGAAATAGGGGACTTACAAACAATCCTGATAAAAAGACCAGAGCTCAACAGAAAACTTGATCTTCAAATACAAGACTCAAGAGAGACATAAAAAGGTAAGTGGGACAGAAAGATACAATATGTTGTTAATAAGGGCAAACTGTTTACATACCTACAAGGGAAGATGACACTTATAACTCTTGCAAACTATTGTTATTATACCATGTTAAAGGGGTATACATAAAGGTGATGGATATAAGTTGACTTTGATGTAATGAAAAAAAAATCTAATCAAGTGAGTTAAATGGATCCAAGTAAGTGCATTAATCTGATCTAAGAAAATGTACTGAGAGAAAAGGAAAGGAGAAGGCAGACAAGGGTAAATTACATCACAGAAAAAAAAGACACAAAAACCTATTACAGCAGAGGGAAAGACGGGAGGGAGATGGACATTGTTTGAACCTTACTGTCATCAGATTTGGCTCAAGAAGGGAATCACATAATCAGTTAGATATAAAAATCTAACTTGCCCTAAAGGAAGTAGGAGAGAAAAGGGGAAAGAAAAGGGAGAGGGGATAGAAGGGAGGGAAGAAGCAGTAAGGGTATAGGGGAAGAGAAGGGAAAAGAGACTGAGGGATGCAGTGGTCAAAAGCAAAACACTAGTGAGGAGGGAAAAGGAAAAAGGAGAAAGAAAACATAAACAGGAGCAGAGGAAGGATGGAGAGAAAGACAAAGATAGCAATCATAACTGTGAATGTGAATGGGATGAACTCTCCCATAAAAAGAAAGTGGATAGCAAAATGGATTAAAAATCATTATCCTACAATATGTTGTTTAGAGATAACACATCTGACAAAGTGTGATACACACAGGGTAAAGGTAAAAGGCTGGAGCAGAATATATTATGCTTCAGCTGAAATTAAAAACAAAAGCAGGGATATCAATTCTGATGTCAGACAAAGCAAAAGCAAAAATAAATCTTATCAAAAGAGATAAGAAAGGAAACTCCATCTTGCTAAAAGGCACCATAGACAATTAAGTAATATCACTAAAAAAACATATCTGCACCAAATGGTATAGCATCCAAATTCTTAAAGGAGAATTTCAGGGAGTTAGAGGAAGAAATAGACAGCAAAACCATACTAGTGGGGGACCTCAACCTCCCCCTCTGTGAACTAGATAATTCTAACCACAAAATAAGCAAGAAAGAAGTTCAGGAGGTGAATAGAATATTTGAAAAGTTAGGTATGATATACCTCTGGAAAAAATTGAACAGGGATAGAAAGGAATATACTTTTTCTCAGCTGTACGTGGCACATGTACAAAAATTGACCATATACTAGGACATAAAAACCTCACAGTCCAATGCAGAAAGGCAGAAATATTAAATGCATCCTTTTCAGACCATGATGCAATAAAAATTATATGTAATAAAGGGCCATGGAAAGACAGACTAAAAATAATTGGAAACTAAATAATCTAATCCTAAAAAATGATTGGGTCAAACAACAAATCATAGAAACAATCAATAACTTCATTCAAGAGAATGACAATAATGAAACAACATACCAAAACTTCTGGGATGCAGTGAAAGCAGTTCTTAGGGGAAGTGTTATATCTCTAAATGCTTACATAAATAAAACAGAGAAAGAGGAGATCAATGAATTAGGCATACAACTAAAAAAAACTAGAAAAAGAACAAATTAAAAATCCCCAATTAAACACCAAATTAGAAATATTGAAAACCAAAGGAAAACTTAATAAAGTTGAAATGAAGAAAACTATTGAACTAACAAATGAAATTAAGAGCTGGTTTTATGAAAAAAAAAACAATAAAATAAATAAACCTTTGGTTAATTTAATTAAACAAAAGAAAGAAGAAAACTAAATTACCAGTATCAAAAATGAAAAGGGTGAAGCCACCATCAAGGAAGAGGAAATTAAAACAATAATTAGGAACTATTTTGCTCAATGTATGCAAATAAATTTGACAATCCTAGTGAAATTGATACATATTTACAAAAATATAAATTGCCCAGATTAACAGAAGAGGAAGTAAAACAATTAAATAACCCCAGCTCAGAAAAAGAAATTGAACAAGTCATTGGTGAACTTCCTAGGAAAAAATCTCCAGCGAGAGATGGATTTACATGTGAATTCTATCAAACATTTAAAGAACAATTAATTCCAATACTATATAGACTCTTTGGGAAAGTAGGTGAAGAAGGAATCTTACCAAATTCTTTTTATGATACAAATATGGTGCTGATACCTAAACCAGGAAGAGTAAAAACAGAGAAAGAAAATTATAGACCAATATTTCTAATGAATATAGATGTAAAAATTTTAAATAAAATATTAGCAAATAGATTACAGCAACTTATCATAAGAAAAATACACTATGACCAGGTAGGATTTATACCAGGAATGCAGGACTGGTTCAATATTAGGAAAACTATCAACATAATTGATCATATCAACACCAAAACTAACAGAAACCACATGATCATCTCAATAGATGCAGAAAATGTTTTGACAAAAGACAACACCCATTCCTATTAAAAACAGTAGAGAACATAGGAAGAAATGGAGTCTTCTTTAAAATAATAAATAGCATCTACCTAAAACCTTCAGCAGGCATCATATGTAATGGGGACAAACTAGGAGCATTTCCAATAAGATCAGGAGTGAAACGAGGATGTCCATTATCACCACAGTTGTTCCATATCATATTAGAAATTTTAACTTTAGCAATAAAAGAAGAACAAGAAATTAAAGGTATTAGAATAGGCAAAGAGAAAACAAAGCTATCACTCTTTGCAGATGATATGATGATATACTTAGCCAATCCTAGAGAATCAAGTAAAAAACTACTTGAAATAATAAACAACTTTAGTAAAGTTGCAGGCTATAAAATAAACCCACATAAATCATTGGCATTTATATATATATATATATATATATATATATATATATATATAACCAACAAAGTCCAACAGCTAGAGATAGAAAGTGAAATTCCATTTAAACCTATTGTAGACATTATAAAATATTTAGGAATCTACCTTCCGAAACAAACCCAGGAACTCTATGAACACAATTACAAAACACTTTTCACACAAATATAGTCAGATCTAAATAATTGGAAAAACATCAGTTGCTCATGGGTAGGCCGAGTTAATACAATAAAAATGACAATTCTACCTAAGCAAATTTACTTATTCAGTTCCATATCAATTAAACTACCAAAAATTTATTTTATAGAGTTAGTAAAAATAATAACAAGATTTATTTGGAAGAACAAAAGGTCCAGAATATCAAGGGAACTAATGAAAAGAAATACAGGGGGACGGTGGCCTAGCCATTCCAGATCTTAAATTGCATTATTAAGCAACAATCATCAAAATTGCTTGATCCTGACTAAGAAATAGAATGGTCGATCAGTGGAATAGGTTAAGTTTGCAAGATACAGTACTCAACGACTATAGTAATCTATTATTTGATGAACCCTAAGACCCCAGTTTCTGGGATCAGAACCCACTCTTTGAAAAAAAGCTGCTGGGAAAACTGGAAAGGAATATGGCAGAACTAGGCATAGACCAAAATCTCACAATATATACCAAAATAAAATCAAAATGGGTTCATGATTTAGATACAAAGGCTGATACTATAATCAAACTGGGAGTGCAAGGAATGTTTTAACTATCAGATTTATGGTGAACAGAAGAATTCATGACCAAACAGAAGACAGACAACATTATGGAAAGTAAAATGGATAACTTTGATTCCATTAAATTGAAAAGTTTTTGCACAAACAAAGCCAATGAAAACAAGATTAGAAGGAAAGTAGAAAATTGGGAAAGAATTTTTACAATCAGTCTCTCTGATAAGGGCCTCATTTCTAAAATATATAGAGAATTGAGTCAAATTTATAAGAATACAAGTCATTCCCCAACAGATAAATGGTCAAAGGCTATGAACAGGCAGTTCTTAGATGAAGAAATTAAAGCCATCTATAGTCATATGAAAAAATGCTCTAAATCACTATTGATTAGAGAAATGCAAATCAAAAGAACTCTGAGGTACCACATCACACCTATCAGATTGGCCAACATGACAAAGCAGGAAAATGATAAGTGTTGGAGAAGATGTGGGAAAATTGGAACACTAATGCATTGTTGGTGGAGTTGTGAAATGATCCAACCATTTTGGAGAGTAATTTGGAACTGTGCCCAAAGGGCTATAAAAATGTATATACCCTTTGACCCAGCAGTAGCACTTCTAGGGCTGTATCCCAAAGAGATCATACAAATGGGAAAAGGACGAACATGTACAAAAATATTTATAGTAGCTCTTTTTGTGGTGGTGAATAATTGGATATTGAGAGGATGCCCATGAATTGGGGAATGGCTGAACAAGTTGTGGTATATGAATATAATGGAATACTATTTTGCTATAAGGTATGATGAACAGGTTGACTTCAAAAAACCTGGAAAGACTTGCATGGTCTGATGCTGAGTGAAGTGAGCAGAACCGGGAGGACACTGTACACAATAACAGCCACATTGTGCGATGACTAATATTGACAAACTTAACCCTTCTCAGCAATACAAGGATCTAAGACATCTCCAAAGGCCTCGTGATGGAAAATGTTATCCACAAAGAAGAAAGAACTGTGCGATTTGAATGCAGATCTAAGCGTACTATTTGCTATTTTTTTTCTTCTGTTGTATTATGTTTCTTCTTTCTGGTGGTTCCACTTATTGGTTCTAATTCCTCCTTATAACATCGCTAATGTGAAAGTATGTTTAATAGGAGTGTATGTGTATAGCTTATCTCAGATTGTGGGTCATTTTGGGGAATGCTTGAAAGTCTTTTATCTCACTAAATATCAATTTTCCCCCCTCATTGATGATTACAGTCACTTTTGCTAGGTAGGTGTTTCTTGGTTGTAATCCTAGTTCCTTTGCCCTCCAGAATATTATATTCAAAGCTCTCTGATCCTTAAACAAAGAAGGTCCTAAATCTTGTGTTATCCTGACTGTGGTTCCACCATCCTTGAATTGTTTCTTTCTGGCCACTTGCAATATTTTCTCCTTGACCTGGGAACTCTGGAATTTGGCTATAATATTCCTGGCAATTTTCATTTTGGGATCTCTTTCAGTAGGTAGTCAGTGGATTCTGTCAATTTCTATTTTACCCTCTGATTCTAGAATATAGGGCAGTTTTCCTTGATAATTTCTTGAAAGATGATGCCTAGGCTCTTTTTGGATCATGGCTTTCAGGTAGTCCAATAATTTTTAAATTATCTCTCCTGGATCTATTTTCCAGGTCAATTATTTTTTCCAATGAGATATTTCACATTGTCTTCTATTTTTTTATTCTTTTCATTTTATTTTCTTGCTTCTTTATTTCTTATGAAGTCATTAGCTTCTACTTGCTCCATTCTAATTTTCAAGGAATTATTTTCTTAGTGAACCTTTACATCTCCTTTACCATTTGGCCAATCCTGTTTTTAAAGAATTTTTTTTCTTTTCATTAGTGTTTTGGACCTCTTTCACTATTTGGCCTAGTCTGTTTTTAAAGTGTTTTTTTTTTTTTAAATTCAGTATATTTTTGTGTCTCCTTACCAAACTGTTGACTTGTTTTTCACGATTCTCTTGCATCACTCTGTCTCTTCCTAAGTTTTCTTCTACCTTTCTTACTTGATTTTCAAAATCATTTTTCAGTTCTTCTGTGCCTTGAGACCAATTCATATTTTTCTTGGAGGCTTTAGATGTAGGAGCTTTGACTTTGTTGATCTTCCTTGTCGCCACAGTAACTCAATAGTCAGAGGTTTTTTTATTTGTTTGTTTTGTTTTGTTTTTCTCCTGCTTTTTGTTCATTTTCCCAGCTTATTGACTTTTAACTTGACTTTTAATTATTTGTTCAAGGAGGGCTTTCAAGGTGGAAGACATACTGTCCCAAACTTCAGAGGTTTGGTGCAGCTGTTTTCAGAGATACTTCTAGGGACCTGTAAATTTTGAGTTCTTCCAAGGTGGCATGATGTAAGCAGAGGCGTTTGTTTCCTTTTTATGGTCGTTCCTCCCATTGGTTTTAGTTCTTATTACAACATCACTAATGTGAAAATATGTTTAACAGAAATGTATTTGTGTAGCCTATAACAGATTGCACGCTGTTTTGGGGAGAGAGGTGGGAAGGGAGGGGGAGAAAGATACTCAGAGCTCCGTGCTGTGGTCTGTGAGCAACCACAAGCACTCTTTTCTGCCCTGGAACTGTGAGGAGGGTCCCCTCTCTGCTGTGGCTGCAAGTTTTGCTATATTAGTACTCCTCCTCACCCTGGGACTGCCGCCCAGTACTGCAACCTGGATCTGAGTATGGGCTAAACAATAGCTCTGCTTCAGTGCTAGAAAAAAGATCCCTGTAATCTCCTCCTGACCAGTTGTTTTACCACCTTACTGTCTGTGGGCTGAGAGCTTCAGAAACTCTTTTTATGATACAAATATACATATTTTTATCATACTAATTCAGTCATACCCAAGGCCTGCTCATGGTTTGCTTGGGCTGGGGCTATGCTGGCACAGCCTGCAATGGATTGTGCTCCACTCTTAACCAGGTGCAACAGACTTTTCCTGCTGACTTTTCAAGTTGCCTCTGGTATCTGTGGGCTGAGAGGCCAGGAAACTGCCACTGCTGCCAGTGATTCAGTCGCACTGAAGGCTGCACCTGCTTTGCTGCGGCCTGGTCTGTGCTGAAGCAAGTTGCGCCGGGCTGTGCTCCTCTCTCAACCTAGCATTACGTAAAGACCTTTCCCTCTGACCTTCCAAGTTGTCTTAGGCTGGAACTTTGTTTCTCCCTGTCTTTTTGTGGGTTTTGTTGCTCTAGAGTTTGTTTAGAATCATTTTTAGAGGTATTTGAAGGGGTTGGGGGGAGGGCTTAGGCAAGTCTCTGCCTTTACTCTCCCATCTTGACCCTGCCTCCTCTACCAAATATTTAAAGAACAACTTATTTCGAGGCTATGTAAACTATTTGGAAAAATAGGTGAAGAAGGAGTCCTACAAAATTCTTTATGGTGCTTATACCTAAACCAGGAAGAGCCAAAATAGAGAAATAAAATTATAGACCTATCCCTAATGAATATTGATGTAAAAACTTTAGATACAATATTACCAAAGAGATTACAGCAGTTTATTATGAGGATAATACTCTATTACCAGGTGGCATTTATACCAGGAATGCAGGTCTTGTTCAATATTAGAACTATTAACATAGGTGACCACGTCAATAACAAAACTAACAGAAATAATGATTATCTCAGTAGATATAGAAAGAGCTTTTGACAAAATACAGAACCCATTCCTATTAAAAATGCCAGAAAGTGTAAGAATGAATGGAGTTTTCCTTAAAGTGTTAAGTAATATTTACCTAAAACCATCAGCAAGTATTATATGTAGCGGGGATTGACTAGAAACTTTCCTGATAAGATCAGGGATGGAAACAAGGAGTACAATGACACAAGACAATTCCTGAAGACTCATGATAGAAAATGCTATCCATGTCCAGAGAAAGAGCTATGAAGTCTGAATGCAGATTGGAGCACTGTGTTTTCACTTTTTTTTGTTTTGTTGTTTCTTTCTTATTTTTCCCCTTTTGTTCTGTTTCTTCTTTCACAACATGACTATTGTGAAATATATTTAATATGATTATATAAGCCTGCATCAGATTGCTTTCTGTCTTGGGGAGAGGGAAGGGGAGGGAGAGAGAAAATTTTGGAAATCAAAATCTTATAAAAGTGAATGTTGAAAACTATCTTTACTTGTAATTGGAAAAAAGTACTATCAATTGGAAAAAATAAAATAAAGAATCAGTTGGTCAAATATCAAAATAGAGAAACAATATTAAATTTCTTCGTACAAAATTAAAACACTAAACACTGAAAAATATTTGGGATGCAGCTAAGACATTTCTGAGGGGAAAACATATCTCTAAGCACTTCCATCATTAAAAAAAATGAATTGGGCAGACAGCTAAACACATCACTAGAAAAACAACATTTAAAGAAAACAATAGCTAAAATTGTTTTTACATTTAATTGGGGAAAACAAAATATTATTTTCAAAAATGAGTAAACATTAAACTAGAAATATTGAAAATCAAAGAGATTAGCAAAATTCAAATAAAATTTAATTGGTAAATAAAGTCAGAACTCTATTTAAAATACTAGAAGATAAACTATTATTTAGTCTGCTTTTTTTAAGAGAGAAAAAAATCAAATTACCACTATCAAAAATGAAAAAAGAGAAATCATAAATATTCATTAGGACTGGTTAATAATTGTTCTAAGTGTGTTCATCTGTTAGACTTTGACTTCAGCTTATCTCTCAGTTTCCTTATAAACATCCTCATATTTCCCCTTGACAGCCTTAAGCTCATTATATCTTGTTTACTGGAGACCAAGGTATTTGAAAATATCCCTTTCACCCTTTGGTTCAGTTTGGCCACTAGTTTCAAGCTCAAAGCTTTTCATCTCTGTGTTTCTATGGTGGAAATCAAGACTTTTTTACTCACTAAGACCATAATTACATGTGTATATTACTGGAGGAAATTTCCACAAGATGAAGTAGCTGATCAATGTTTTTTTGTTTGTTTGTTTGTTTTTTTACCCCTGTGAAATCATATAAGGATTTTATCTATGTATGTCACATAATTAATGTATTTTGGTACAATTCCCTAGTGACAGCTGTACTCAGTTCTCCTCAGGAGTGAGGATAATGAGCTTGATGCTAGGAAAAAATATAAGAAGATTGATTTATTTTCCTGAAAGATGTCACATTTTATATCAATTGTTCTTGATGTTATTATATTGGTGGCATGTTTTAAATAGAGAGCCATTGTGGATGTGAAAAAGAATACACTAGCATTCTACCTATGATTAGGTCTATTTTATAAATTTTCAGTACATGACTAAATTCTAAGTATGGAAGTCAGTGAAAGGCTTTGTAATGATCACTGAACAATATAAATGTCATGAAGCTTTAAGGAAATCTTCAATCATCATATTATAGACAATGTGTTGCATTTTGCTTCCCTGAGAGATGGGAGCACAACCTCTTTGGTCCTCAACCAACATATTGTTTTCCTTAATTGTTTATAGAACTTTTGAATTATAACCATTTTGAAAGCTTAGCATCAAGTACACAAATACATTGGCAGCCTCTGTTTAAGAGGTCACTGGTCTTCTCTTATTGTGGGAACGAATATGTCATACCTTATGTTAAGAAACATTGGATGTTTTTCCTTAGAGAGGAAGTTGGTAAAATGCGTTGTTAGTAATTTATGTACCAATAAGAAGTATTTGAAATAATTATAATGGATCTTATCTGGACCTACCATTCTTCTATTTTGTTGAAAAGCTAGAGTTTTAACTGTTCTATTATTCATCATATTAATGGCATGGAAGTTTCCTGTTTTCCATTTGATACAATTTCTGTTTTCAATGCATTGGACTTCTTTCAACAATATAGATCACCAGAAATTTTCTGCATTGTCTTTTATCAGGAGTTCACTCTTTTCTCTATTTTCTTATCAAATCTCTGTAGAATACTTTTTAATTAGCATTACATTAGTAATTTTGTTCTTTGCACTACTTTGATTCTAAAATATTAACCTTTTGATTTTCATTCTTAATTAGTGATGAAAGGAATCAAGAACTGTGTATAATTTTTTTTTCTTTTCCCAATTCTATTCTTTCTTTTTTCATTCACTTAATTTTTAGTTTTTTTAAATTAAAGTAAATCTCTTTTTTCCTCCAACCCTCCCAAACTCCATTGGTTAAAAAATTTTAAAAAGCAAAGTATCTGTAATAATTATTAATATTCAAGCAAAACTGATGTATCATGGTTTCTGAACTTTGTTTCAGAAAATATGTATGTGTCACTCTGTACTCTGAACCCATCACCTCTCTGTCAGGAGGTGGAACAAGCTTCGTCAGTTCTTTAGAATCATAGTTGGTCATTGTATTGATAAGAGTTCTTACAGCTTTCAAAGCTATTTGTCTTTATAAGTTATTGCCACTTTATAAATTGTTTGTTCTTTTGGTTCTGCTCATTTAATTCATTAATTTAGAAATGTTCTCAAAATTATTCATTTTAATATTAATGCTATAGTATAAATTGTTCTCCTATTTCTCATTATCTCACTCTGCATCAGTTCATGCAATTATTTTCTTATCTCTTTAAAATAATCTCTTCCCTCATTTCTTGCAAAAAAATTTTGTTAGGTCATATTCATATGTCACAATTTGTTTGATCAGTTCAGTTTCAATATTTTTCCTATCCCAGTAGTAGCTTCTATAAATGTTCTTTTGTGTGTGTGTGTGTGTGTGTGTGTATGTATGTGTGCACATACACATTTATGTGCGTGTGTATCCCTCTTTCTTTGATATTTTTGGCCATAGGCTTAGGAGTTGTATGACTGTGCCAAAAATCATGTAGCAGATAGTAACACCTGTGTATAGTTTTGAATTGCTTTCAAGAATGATTATAACATTCACAAGTCAACCAACAGGGCATCAATGAGCCTGCTTTCCTACAATCCCTCCCACATTTGTTTTCTTTTTTCTTTCTGTCCTCTTTACCAATCTAATAAGCATGAAGTTGGAACTCAGAATTGCTTTAATGTTCATATCCTTAAACTATTTATTAATTAGGGAATGCATTTATTATAAATGTGGATGAGTTCTTTACATATTTTAGAAATGAGACTGTAATCAGAGAAACTAACTATAAAGATTTTCCTTGATTATTTCCCTCTCAATCTTTTTTTGGGAGGATTTGTTTGTGCAAAACCTTTATATTTTTATAATCAAAATTATCCATTTTATCTTCCATGATCCTCTCCACCCCATGTTTTGTTATGAATTTTTCTTTTCTATGTAGGTCCAATAGTCCATGTTTCTCTGATTTGCTTATGATGCAATTCTCTTTATTTATTCCGTCCATGTGATAGTCAAACTTTCTACTACACATATGAGCTAGATATTGATTAAGTCTTCCAATGTCTTTCCTCATGTTTCTAGTAGATTGAGATAATTGAGTAATCTGAGTAGAATTGAGATAATTACATTTTTTTTTTGCCATTCATTTAGCTCGTTACTACATAGTACTTCTGGAGTTTGTCAAAAGTTTAGATATTCAATACCTCAAGTCCTTTACCTTTTCCCTCTTTACATTGAAATAACTATTTTTTCTGTTTTTATTCCATCTAGCCTGAGTTTGAGATTTTTTAATAATTGACCTGGAATGCACCAAGTTATTTTTTTTTATAACTTGGAGATAATAATATCATTGATAAAAACAAACAAACAAAAAAACTCGAAAAGCCTTTACCTATAAGTGGTAAGATCTGTTTATAATTTTAGTATGATGCATAACGTACATAGTAAAATAAATATTCATATCATCAATCCATTTCATATGAGTATATACTCACAGTTTGCCTGTTTTAGTGTTCAGTGCTATATGCACTGAATTATTTCCTATGGGTGGGCTATTGTTATTACTTATTTGTACTAATGTGGCATCCTTTTTTATGCCAAAAGAAAAAGGAGTACCATTTGCTCTGTTGTCTTTTGTACCAAGATGATCATCCCAATAATTATGAGTAGGGCCAGCCTACAAAATTCTTCTGCCCTATGTATGTCTTAGATTCCTGTTAGCTACTTTTAGGATACATTTTTGGGGTTCTAAACCTATCAGTGTTATTGCTAGAGCTCATTTGACCAACCTTTCAAAGTTCCTGCTAGGCCCTCACAAACAGAAGTATCCTCAGGGCATACAGAATCCTTAGATAGTATTCCCTAACTTTGTTATTGCCCAGCATTCTTCCCTCTACTCCATAACCATAGAAGGTGTACAGAAGAGAGGTGGTGGGATGCAGTGGAAAGATAGTTGGATTTGTAGTTTGGAGAACTGGGTTCAAATCACAGTGCTACTATATACTACCAACTTGATCTTGGAAAGACAAAAAAATTCCTTACAAATCTTAGTTTTCTCATCTGTATACAAAAAAGGGATTGGATTAGAACTCTAAAGTCCCTTCCAGCTCTAAATCTATGATCCTAAGATTTTGTCATCCTATCATAATATATTCCTAAGTGATATGAAAGTCAAGGAAATTTTAGGGTATGACATAATAGGCTATCCTAACATACACTTTCAGTGAGTTTAATATTGCTTACCTCTTTCCTGACACTGCTATTGGTTGGAGAACTGATTATACTGCACTTTGTCCCTTTCCTGTGAAATCACATTGAATTTATTTCCAAAACTGTGTATCTCAACAAAGCATAGCAGAAAGTATTGCATATGGTGGCATGCCCCTTGCATTAGGGTATATCACAAAAATTAATACATCCTTTTGTGCTCTTATGAAGGATAAATCATTGCTACATAAAATGTGTTATTGAGGGAGGAAAAAAACATGTTTAATATAAGAATGTTTCTGTACAATTAATTGAATCACTTCCTGCACTTTTTATGTTTTAAACACTTGAAATATTTGCCTTGGAAAGTCACAATGAAACAAATTTCAGAGGAGCCAAAAAAACAGGCTAAACAAAGTACAGACCCCAAAACAATCAGCAAATCATCTCTTCACAATCCTTTATTGTCTCTACTTTGGCTCCTTGAGAAAACTTAAAGGATATGTTATTTATATCTTTAGTTTCAAGACCATCTGCCAAATCTATGCCTTCTTGGCCTTATTTTTATATGCTCCTTTCACCCTCAAGTAATCACAGAAGAAGGTACAAATTTCCAGACTGAGTCATATCTATTGTCCTTCTATCCCACTGTTCCATATCTGACAGCAGAAACTAGAAATATGTTTTGGAATGATATGATTTTCTCCATAAAGCTTAAGCACATGGATTCAGTTTCTTTATTTAGTCTACTGTATATCTGCCATCTACAAATTTATCTAAAGCTTTTTTCTTTTAATTTTAAGTCCTTACTAATTCTTTGTTAAAGCTTAGGTTTCTATGGCTAAGATTTTATTTCCTCTTGTCTTCAGTCTTCATCCTTCCAGACTGCTGACTCCTAATCCTTTCACACTGATTCATACAATAGCTTCTCCACTTCCCTTGATTATTTTCATTTTATTTATTTGAATATTCTCCAGTTTGGTTATAATTTTGTTGAAGCATGACCTTTACTACACAAAGTAAACCAGGTGCAGATAATTTTCTCTTACTTAATTCTTGTTATGTTTTCTAAGCAAGATCTTAGTGCTTTCTTCCTGTGGAGCCAAAAGTAGAGGAGCCCTATGCTTCCTCTCACTTTCTTGACATAGAGACTCTATCTTAGATATTCAGCGAGGTCAGGTATTTTTTTTTTTTTTTGTGAGGCAATCGGGATTAAGTGACTTGCCCAGGGTCACATAGCTAGTAAGTATCAAGTGTCTGAGGCTGGATTTGAACTCAGGTCCTCCTGGCTCCAGGGCTGGCACTCTATACACTGTGCCACCTAGCTGCCCTGGTAGGTATGATTCTTGTATGTTGTGCTCAAATTCATCTTATCTCTACCCCTACTTCAAGACTGAGAAAGAGCTTTCTCCAATAACAAAGACAGCTGCTAAATCTAAATGAAGTAAAAGCTGTCTTATGGAGATGTAAAAGTCACTTGTACTCTGTTAGGAGATTTGCTTCCTTAAATAATTCTCCCTATGTAATCCTGAATAAATCCTTTTACTAACATGACTCCAGATTGTGAACTACGCCACACCACATTGCTGTCTAATATTGACTTTGAAGTCAACTTAAAAAAAAAAACATAAAGGTGCAGATAAATCTCTGTTGTCCAATTCTTGTTATTTCTTTTAATCAACATCTTTGTGAATTCTTCCTGTGGAGCTGAAAATAGAGGGGTCCTCTACCTCCCCTAACTTTCTTAACATAGAGACTCTCTCTTAGAAATTATCCTCCATTCCAGACAAAGTCAAAGTAGTCACATATGACTCTTACACCTTGTGCTGAAATCCATCCTACCTCTTTTTGAGACAAACTGCCAAATAACCATTCTCAGTTATGTATTGTGAAATCTTTTTTTTTTAAAACCAAGAATAACTAGCCTTACACTTGATCTTACTGAATTTCAACTTATTAAAGTCAAGTCAATGATCTAGCCCAGGGGTGGCCCTCAAGTCCTCAAGTAAGATTTGACTGAATCCAAACCTCACAGAACAAATCCCTTTAATAGAAACATTTGTTCTATAAAACTTGGCCTCAGTTAAAAGGTCACACCCAAGGGCCTAGAAGGGCCCATGATGCCTGAGGCCACAGGTTCCTCACCCCTGATCTAACCAGTCAAGATCTTACTGGATCCTGGTTCTGTTATCTAATGCACTTCTTATCCATCCCAGCTGTGTCATCTGCAAATTTAATGAGGATGTCATGTATTCCTTTAACCAAGGCATTGACAACAGTAAATAGTACAGGACCAAACACAGATTCCTGAGACACTCTACTGGGAACTTCCTGGAAAAAAAATATATTGAACTATTAATGAATACTTTTTCAAACCAACTATTTAGCCTGTTCTGAACCCATCTAATTGTGTTTTCCTTTGGTCCCTATCTCTCCATCTTATGGGAACACAAGACAAATGAGATATTCTTGTCCCTCTTGACTCAAAAGACCAATTGAGTGGCATTCTCTCCTCATGGGTTGAAACTGATTACTTAATGTCCCACACCTGCATGAGGGTGGAGTTGGTTAGAGTGGGAGAACAGAGAGACCCTGGCTCTTCTAGCTGCCAGCATTAAAAGTGATTATGTGTATTCCCCATACCTCTTCAGGTGCCATTGATTGCAGGGAAGTTCATCTTGAGTGAGATCTGGAACTTTCTCTCTTGTTTGAGTTTTCTTGCTCCCAAATGGAGAATTCTTTCACTCTATGTTGTCTGATATATATTCTCCTATGTATACATTCTTTGATTTCTTTTTGCTATCAACTTGGATGAAAGGGTTCATTTCTATTTGCTCCATATGCTTATTGTGAAACTGGCATCTGGTGGGAAGGGAAGCAAAACATATAGAGCTTGGGGACTCTCCTTCCTCATTAAGGAACAGTGATCAGGAGTTTAGCTCGAACCTAAAAATTACTTCTCCTAGACTAGAGAGCAAGCAGATGGATATAATTCTAACACCATCCCCCTTCTCTCTGTGGAGAACCTCTGGCCAGAACCTCTTGCTTTGCTCCTGGCAGGCATCAAAATCTCCCTTAGAGATGAGGAGGAGAAGGAGGAGAAATGCTAGAGATACCTATTCTGTCCTGCTATGAGTCACGTTTAGACAGCCCCATGTGCATATACATAATCTACATTGGCAAAAACAAAGCATCAGCACCCACAGTGCCATACCCTTTCTTAAATATGTTGCCTAAATCTACATGAATGATATCTACAGAATTTGGCTGATCTACCAGTTTTTTTATTGTTCAGTTGTTTCAGTTATGTCTGACTCTTTGTGGCCTCACTTGGAGTTTTCTCAGCAAATACATTGGAGTGGTTTGCCATTTCCTTCTCCAGCTCATTTTACAGATGAAAAACTCAGGCAAACACGGTTAAGCGACTTGCCCAGGGCCACACAGCTAGTAAATGTCTGAGACCAGATTTGAACTCAGGCCTGGCATGCTATCCACTGTGCTCCCTAGCTGCCCCACCATTTTAGTAATCTTGAAAAAAAAGAAAAAAAAGAAAGAAAATTGGTCTAGTATGACCTATCCTTCATCTGGCGATTCATAATTTTACTAATTAAATTGACAAGGTTGTAGAGTCATTAAAGAGGAACTCCTTTGTTGAGATAATGAACAGTTACTAATGGGCAAAGACCTTGTAGAACTAATATTAAATAAATAAAATTGTGCAACTTTCATTTATTTTCTTTATCAAATAAGATAAAAGATAAAGACACACATAGCACAAAAATATACTCACACATGACCTTTTGAATTCTAAATCCTACACACACACACACACACCCCAAAACAATCTTCCATTTCTTTTATAGAGGAGAATGTTGTAGAATTTTTCCAAGCAGCATTTCAGAGAAGTCCACTGATTGCTTCCTGTTGTGACTGTTGAACTGTTTTCCTCCTCTCCCCACCCCCACCCCATACCAAGACCAATTGAAGATGATTTCTACTGCCTAAAAGAAATGATGTGTCTGTGGGAGAGATTTTGAAAATTATCTAGTTTGAGTGGGGACTAGACAATTGAACCGGCTTTGGAGAAAGATGGAAAGAAAGAAAAATTGGAGAAAGGTCTAACATCTATGTAATGTAGGAATAGTAATATTAACCTTCATGGATATCTATAAGAGCTATGTGTAAGAAATGCAGGGGTAATTTGGCCCAACACCTTCTTGATGGTAGTATACATAAATGAGTCATAGATCATAATGAATCACACATTGTAGAAAATTTGGCAAAACAAACCTCTTTTAAATTATAAAAATTATGCTATGTAAAAATATGAACCATACAACTAGATAGGAAGAATATTTTGAACATATACATATATGTTTATTCAAGATTGAAATGAAATGAATAAAATTTTGAATTTACATTTTAAATTACATTTCTTTTGAAGTATAATATATAACTCACCTCATCTCACTCTGAGTATAAAAATAGGCATAAGATAGTCATTTCAATTATTTTTAAAAGTAACATGCAACATTTTTGATTTTTAAAGATTTTTAGTTAAATAATTCATTAATATATGTGACTATTAGATTACAAGCATCAGGAGGACAAAGACTGTGTGTTATATAAAAAATATTTCTCTTCAGCACCAAACATAGTGCTCTGCACACACGAGCATTTAAGACATGTTCATTAATTTGATGAAAAATTATAATATTAAAATTAAAGTACATATATTTTTATTTCAAAGATTATAATTTTAGATCCTTAAATTATTCTTTTTCCTTCATTATTTTTTAAAATTGTATACCTAGTAATCTTATAAGTTTTGGGAAGATAAAACATGTGATATTTGAAAATCAAGTATTGAAATTTTAAATATAAACTATCTTGTGAACATGTGATGTGTTACTCCCTTTTGCCTTACTTTTCCTTGTGGGGCTCTCCAGATTTTGAAGTTAAGGGAAAAGAAGTTGATAATATAATTATGAATTTATTTCTTTAAGATATCTCATCTATGATAATTGCCTTATTAAGTTGGATTCCTATCCATCTACCTCAGTGTTAAAGTGATGCTGACTCCCTAGTTTTAGCCCCTTGCCACTCAAAAGCAGCTTCCTGATAGTAGAGAAAAATTGAGAAAAGGTTGTCATTTACTCTGCTGTGAGGCATTGGGTTTCTCTGAAAAATAGAAATATATGTGAAGAATAAGGCAAGAATATGCATCTGATAAGAGAGGTATGAGGGAAGGGATTGTACTTCAAACATTCACACTAATAATGGTTCAAAACAGGCAATGTGGGAGGCAAATAGCTACTAGAATAGGGTGGGCAGAGGGGGAAAAAAAGAATTTTCATTTTATGTACATCTGATTTTTAAAAATAGCTGAAAAGAGGAATGGGGGCTGGAAACCACAGCTGGGGAAAACAAAAAAGAGACCAATCTTCAGAAGTCTTTTACAATACACTCACGCCAGCTTTTTCTATGCACCACTGGAGTGGAAATGTATTGAAGGAAAAGCAAATTACTTTAATCAAACACCCCTTTAAGGTTGAGCTCTTGAAGGGCTTTTAAAAGCCAAACACTGGCTCACCAGGTGGATTTTTCCATGCCCTTCTAAGTTTTCATGTTAGTAAATTATTATAGCCAGCATCAAATATAAAGGTTAACTTTGTGAATCTGGACATGTTAGAGAGCTGCAATTAGGGACCAGATATATCACGAGTGAGCATCATAGATTTGTAAACAGAAGATAAAATTCTGCTTTATCTATTTTTCAACAATTATCCAGAAAAGATTGAGACCTATGATTGGACTTAATTACTGGATGTTTTCTTTTGGGGATAGGGACAAAGGTAGAAGACCTAACTCATTTCATTTCAACTTTTTTCATCACATTCTACCAACCAAGTTCTTTTTGAGGAATTAAAGTCCTTTATCATTGGCCCTGAAAGGGGCTTCATAGACTCTAAACCATCCTCCACACAGCTGCCAAAGTGACATTCCTAACATATTGGCCTGACAAGGTCACTCCCCTACTCAGTAAGCTCCAGTAACTCCAAATTGCTTTTAAGAGAAAGTACAAACTCTTATGGTTGTCATTTAAAGCCCTTTATAACCTGGTTTCAACCTCCTTCCCAGGCTTATTATATAACTCCCCTTCAAAACATACTATGTAATCCAACCACATAAGCCTTCATGCTATTCACACATAACACTCCATTTGTTGTGTCCAGGCTTTTACAAAGCTAACCTTATGCCTGGGAATGCACTTCCTTATTAATAATACCTTCACTTTTTCTTTTTTTTACTCTTTTTTTAAAAAAAATTATTTATTTTTAGTTTTCAACATTCACTTCCACAAGATTTTGAGTTCCAAATTTTCACCCCATTTTGCCCCACCCTCCACCCCAAGATGGCATGCATTCTGAATACCCCTTCCCCTAGTCTGCCCTCCCTTCTGTCTCTCCCCCCTTCTCTTATCCTTCTTCTCCTTCTATTTTCCCGTAGGGCAGGATAGATGTCTGTACCCCATTTCCTGTATTTCTTATTTCCCAGTTGCATGTGAAAACATTTTTTAATATGTGTTTTTTAAACTTTGGGTTACAAATTTTCTCCCTTCCTCCCTCCTCACGCACTCCCATTGAAAAGGCAAGCAACTCAATACGGGTTATACATGTGCAGTTATGTGAAACATAGTCATGTTGTGAAAAACTAACTCTATTTCCCTTAATCCTATTCTGCCCCACTCCCATTTATTCTATTCTTTCTTTTGACCCTGTCCCTCCTCAGAAGTATTTGCTTCTGATTATCCCCTCTCCCAATCTGCCCTCCCCTCTATCATTGCCCTGCTCTCTTGTCTGCTTCCCTTCCCTATTTTCCTGTAGGGTAAGATAGATTTCCATACCCAATTCAGTGTGTATGTTATTCCCTCCTTAAGCCAAATCTGATGAGAATAAGATTCAATCATTCCCTCTCACCTTCACCCATTTCCCCTCCACTGTAAGAGCCTTTTCTTTTTTTTGTGAGATAATTTACCCTGTTCTACCTTTCTCTTTCTCCTTCTCCCAGTATAATCCTCTTTCACCACTTAATTTTATTCTCCAGATATCACCCCTTCATCTTCAACTCATCCTGTGCCCTTTATCTATCTATCCATCCATCCATCCATCCATCCATCTATCTATCTATCTATCTATCTATCTATCTATCTATCTATCTATCTATCTATCTATACATACATATAATTTTCCCTCCAACTATCCTAATACTGACAAAGGTCTCATGAGTTACAAATATCATCTTTCCATGCAGGAATGTAAACAGTTCAACCTTAATAAGTCTCTTATGATTTTTCCTTCCTGTTTACCTCTTCCATGTTCCACTTGAGTCTTGTATTTGAAAATCAAATTTTCTATTCAGCTCTGGTTTTTTCATCAAAAATGCTTGAAAGTCCTCTCTTTCACTGAATAACCATTTTTCCCCTAATGGGATATACTCAGTTTTGCTGGGTAGGTGATTCTTGGTTGTAATCCTATCTTCTTTGCCCTCCAGAATTTTATATTCCATGCCCTGTGGTCCCTAAATGTAGAAGCTACTAAGTCTTGTGTTATCCTGATTGTGTTTCCACAATATTTTAACTGGTTTTTTTTTTCTGTCTACTTGCAATATTTTCTCCTTGACCTGGGAACTTTGGAATTTGGCTACAATATTCCTTGGAGTTTTCCTTTGGGGATCTCTTTCAGGAGGAAATTGGTGGATTTTTTCCATTTCTATTTTGCCCTCTGGTTCTAAAATATCAGGGCAGTTTTCCTTGATAATTTCTTGAAAGATGATGTCTAGGCTCTTTTTCTGATCATGGCTTTCAGATAGTCCAATAATTTTTAAATTCTCTCTCCTGGATCTATTTTCCAGGTCAGTTGTTTTTCCAATGAGATGTTTCACATTGTTTTCTAATTTTTTCATTCTTTTGGATTTGTTTTACAGTGCCTTGATTCCTCATAAAATCTCTAGCTTCCAATTGCTCTATTCTAATTTTTAAGAAAGTATTTTCTTCAGTAAGCTTTTGGACTTCCTTTTCCATTTGGCCAATTTTGCTATTTAGGGCATTCTTCTCCTCACTGGCTTTTTGGACCTCTTCTGCCATTTGGGTTAGACTATTTTTTAAGGTGTTATTTTCTTCAGTATTTTTTTGTGTCTCCTTTAGCAAGCTGTTGACTTGTTTTTCATGATTTTCTTGCATCACTCTCATTTCTCTCCCCAATTTTTCCTCTACTTCACTTACTTGCTTCTCAAACTCTTTTTTTGAGCTCTTCCAAGGCATGGGACTGATTCATATTTTTCTTGGAAGTTTTGGATGTAGGAGCTTTGACTATGTTGTCTTCTGGTTGTATGTTTTGATCTTCTTCGTTACCAAAAAAAGATTCTATAGTCTGACTCTTTTTGTGAGGTTTGGTCATGATCCCAGCCAATTACTTGAGTTATAAACTCTTTGTTAAGGTACAGGTCTGCTTCCAATGCATAGAATGTACTGTCCCAAGCTTCAGGGGTTTGTACAGCTGTTTTCAGAGATACTTCAAGGGACCTGTAAATTTTCAGTTCTTCCAAGGTGGTATGATAAGGGGCGAGGAGTTTACTCCTTTCCTGACCTGTGCTCTGGTCTATAAGTAAACACAAGCACTCCTTTCTGTCCTGGAACTGTGAGGAGGATTTCCTCTCCACTGCCTCTACAATCTCTATCACACCAGTGCTCCACATCACCTCAGGGCTGCCACCCAGAACTGTGACCCAGATCCAAGTGTGGACAAAGCAAGAGAATCCTGCACCAGCAAGGAGATCCCTGTAATCCCCCTCTGATTAGCCACTAGGTTCCCCTTCAGTCTGTGGGTTGGAAGCTCCAGAAGCAGCCTCCACCCCAGGGCCAAGGTCAGGGACTAGAGCTGATACCACTGTGCTTCTTTCTCTCACCGCAGAAACAGACTTTTCCCACTGACCTTCTAAGTTGTCTTTGGCGTTCGTGGGTTGAGAAGTCAGGAAACTGCCATAGCTGCCTATGATTTAGTCCTCTGTGGCCTACTCCAGGTTCACTGTGGCCTACACACCCAGGCCAAACTGCACTCCTCTCCCTGCCTGGGCCAATATACCTTTCTGATCCACCATCTAGATTGTCTTGGGTTGGAAATTTGTTTTACTTTGTCTTTTTGTGAGTTCTGCTGCTTTAGAATTTGTTTAGAGTAATTTTTATAGGTATTTGCAAGGGTTTGGGGGAGAGCTCAAGCAAGTCACTGCTTTCACTCTGCCATCTTGGCTCCGCCCCACCCCTCCACTTTTTCATATAGCTAGTTTCCTTCAAAGCTCAGCTCAAATGCTACCTCCTACATGAAGCCTTTCTCACTCCTTCCAGCTGCTAAGAACTTCCTCCCTCTCCAAAATGTCCTTATATGTATGTGTATATATATATATGTATATGTATGTGTCCTTACATGTATATATACACATATTTTATGTATGTATACATGTATATGTATATATGTATGTATGTATGTATGTATATATATGTCCTTATGTGTATGTGTGTGTGTATATATATATATGTATATGTATATTTTGAAAATCTGTTTGGTTTATGTACTTATTTCATATAACTTCTAATATACATGTGTCCCCCAATAAAAACTAAGTTCTTTGAGGGTGGGATCAGTTTCATTTTGTCCTTGTGGCTCTACCTCCTGGAAAAGCACCCTATGGATCAAAAACTCTTGATAAATGCATGCTGATTGATCCCCTTACCTTGTCTATGTGAAGAAACAAAGTAATAATACTAAGATTATCACCAGATTAGCAAGTCATGATTAAGTTTAAAAAGAGAGAGAGTTGGTTCAATTTATAACTTCAGTACTTGACAACTGGAAAAATGACTATGGAATATCTTTAGAGCAATGCATTTCAGTAATAAAATCTCCAAATGTCACACCCCAGTGAGTATGTTTGTCCTAAGTGGTGCACTGTGCCATGTTTCATATTTGGAATTGATGTTTATTCTCACAGCTCACCTGTTGTCTGGATTTTTGTTGGTTTTCTCCTAGAATTCTCTGCTAGGAGATGCTTAGGATGCTAAGTAAGTCTAAGCTTTTTTTCTTTTTTTGAAGGGATAATATTGCTCCTACTAAGCATAGATTTTTAAATGTTATGAAGTATGAGTAAAGTATAAGATATTTATTACAGAGGCTGAGGAGGTAAACAGATCTCTGAAGTTGTTTTTAAGTGCCTGAAAACAAAGTCAGCATAGTATATTCCAAAAGTCCAAAAGTAGTAAGTGGCACAAAGGAGTGCAGGGCCTGAAGTCAGGATGATCTGAGTTTAATTCCAGCCTCAGACACTTACTAGCTATGAGACCCTGGCCAAGTCACTTAACCCTTTTTGCCTCAGTTTCCTCATCTGTAAAATGAGCTGGAGAAGGAAATGGCAAACCACTCCAGTATCTTTGCCAAAAAAACAAAAAACAAAACAAACAAACAAACAAACAAACAAAAAAAAAACAAATGGAGTTATGAAGAATCAGACATGACTGAAGATATTTCCTTAAAACCTCATTGGTTTTTGGTTAAAAAAAAAAAAGATGGATTAGGAAAGGGTGATGATACATACACAATGTATACATTTTTATATATATACACACACACACATATGCATGTAGAAAATCTTGTCACATAGTACTAATAATGATAGTAGCTCACATTTACATAGTGCTTTAAGATTTACAAAACACTTTACAGTTTTATCTCATTTGATCCTTACAACCATCCTAGGAGGGAGATGCTATTATTTCCCTTTTCCCATTGGCAGCACTTCCTTGGCCTTGCATGGCCTAAGGGAATGCACAGCGCAAAGTATACATGCTTTGTGTTGAGAACCAGGACTGCAGTGGAGTTGGCCATGCAACATGCCCAAGCACTGCCAGAAACACCTTGGATTCATTTGATTTTTAATTAATTTTTGGTTGGTGCATGTTCAGAAACCTTTTACTGTAGCCAAATTTTTTTTGTGACCCTATATGGGGTTGCGACCCACATTTGAAGCTCTGGTCTAAGTGACTTACCTAGAATCACACAGTTAGTGAGTGACAAAAATTTGAACCCATATCTTCCTGACTCCAGGGCCAGGACTTTCTTCACTGCTCAGCCTAACTTCCTAATAAGAACCAATAGGTATTGCGTGCTTGCTAAGCTTTATGAAATTTTCATGAAAATGAACTAACCATTTACTGAGGGAGTATTCTTGATTAAAAAAAAGAGAACAAAATTCTTATGCTTTCCTTCATCCATTTTATGCTATAGCAGACTACATATATAATTATAATCCATTTTTTCCATTGGATCCCAAGCACCTGCTGTGTTACCTTTCACAAATTAATGTTTGTTCAATTGAATTTAGTTGAATAACTGGTTGAAAGATGTGGGAACCTTCTGGGGATGCTGACATGGAGGGCATTTGACTTAGATTTCATCAAGTGTCTCTTCTTTTCCCCTACCAAGAAACATCATATGCCAGAGGGGAGTTTTTCACAACTTCTAGCCAGTTATTCAACTCAATTGAATAGCTGAATCCACAGGAGAAAAAAGAGAGATAACTCTGACCATGTCAAATACTGATGAATTTGCCCTGGAGAATGCTAACCCTTGAAGTGCGCACTCAGCAGTCTCTCCCCACCAGCCTCCCAGCTCCCAGGGATATGAAAGAGACAGTTTATAAAATGGTCAAGGACAGAAAAATACAAACTCATCTGAACTTGTTGAGACATGCATTCCCTTTATTTCAATTTTAGTTTCAGAATCAAAACATAAAACACAGTGAAAAATGTATTATTTGACAAGTTTGTCAGTCAGCATCAATTACCACTTTACACACTAGCCCACAGTGACTGGAAAAGATTAAAGTTACATATGTCTAGTGTGTTTCTACTTAAATATATATTTGACTTGAGATCCTATAACCAAGGCTGCCACGTATTCACTACCATTGGGTAATGATGTGCTAAAATACTCTGTAAAATATTTTATCAAGAAAGGGACCTTTTCTTGTCCATTTATGTTGCTTTTCTGATCTACTGTTTGGTTACTAGTTTTTAGAATTTCCAGGCAATTAGAAACAATTTGAGGAAAACTGACCACCAGCATTTATTTTCCTTGTCTTAGGAGGAAAATCACATATTTTGAGTCATGAGACTCATGTGGAATGGTATTTCTTTTACATGGTAAAACCATAGTCTTCATAGTTAAGTCTCTAGGATCTCCTTTAAAACAAAATGTAACAACAAACTTACTTCTTCAACTTTCAAAAGAAGAGGGATTATTGAGACCATACACTATTAGCCAAGTAGTGCCTTAGAGAGAGGAACTACCTGATTAAAATTTATTTATCGAGTGTTCCAGATAGTAGATGTGGGAATAAGAGAAAGGGGCAGTAGAAAATGTGCTTTTTTGCACATATATGGAAAGAGACTGAGATGCCACTTTATAACAAAATGTATTATTAAAACCATATGCACTGCCAACATAAAATATACTGTTTATACTTTGTTGTTTATTGCATAACTATATTTTCACCATGTTGGTTGAATATGTGATTTTGGCCTTACTTTTTTTGTTTTAAAGTGGTACCCCAGTCACTCACATAATGTACACCTCCTGCCTCTTGGTAGAGAAATGGTGAACCAAAAGTGCAAAAAAAAAGTATTGTATTCTCAGACATAGGCAATAGGCAGATTTGTTTAGCTTGACTATAAATATCTGTTAAAAGGTAGGCTTTATTTGAAAGGAGACGGTGAATTAATGAGTATGCCAAAAATGACCATTATTTTGGTTTCCTTAACATGCTCACTCTTTAGTCTCTGGGAACCCTGAAGAAAATTCAATTACATTAATTCAATATTCTGTCCATAAATATTGCTTCACGTGCCCATTTCGATCTTCTGCCACTAGAACAAGAGAAAGATTCAGGAAGGAGAAGATCCTCCTTTTACTATGACTCTCAAATTTAGGCCTTCAACCATCAAGCCAAAGGGAAGGCTACCTCCTTGTGGTAGCATCTGGGAGCGCCCATGTAAGAAAACCCCTTTGGAACATTCAGTGGCAGTGTGTCTATGAGACACTACATAGATGATAGCTACAACCTTGGTGATGTCCTGGCTCTTACCTTTATCAGGGTATATGCCACAGGAAAATTATAAAAGGATTTATTCTCTTGAATCCCCTGGAAGGACTGTGGAAGACATATATGTCCTTCATTCCATGATTAATTTGTTTCAGGGTGCTATCCAGAACTTCCTTAATAACTTGAGGACCAGCTTCATCATCATTAAGTATTAATTTTGAACATTTGTTAGATTTTAATTATTCTACCAATAAAATAAAAATAATCAAAATGAATGGTTCTCATGATTGCTGTAGCTCTAGGTCTTCAGTTCCCACCCCAGTCTCGGCACAGAGACCACTTCTACCTTCCTGATCCCCTAAACCAGAAGTAATCCCTCTCTTCTTAGAACTCTCATATTGCCGTGTTTGTACTTCTATTGTTGTACTTTTAACATTCCACCTTGCATCAGAGTTATTTGTATGACTTCTCATCTTTGTAAGAAGCCTGTAACAGTAAAGGAGACTAAGTAAATTTTATTCATAGGAATCTAAATTGTACACTGCATAGCAGGTTGGACATGAGAGTCAGGAAGACCTGAGTTCTAATATTGCCTGACACATTAGTTGTCTGATTCTGCGCAAGTCACACAATTTCTCCTAGTATCAATTTCTTCATTTGTAAAATGGGGGTGATAGCACCTACATTACAGGGTTATTATGTGAATCAAGTGTGATACTATCTCTAAAGTGTTTTGCAAGCCTTAAAGTGATATCTGAATGCTATGATGACTATGATTCCCCTTTGTATCCCCTACCTTCCACACAGCAGATCAATATATACTTGTGAATGAATGATTAGGTTAAAAAAAGAATGAATAAACTTAGGTTAGATCAGTAAGGGCAGATTAAATGGACATGATCTAATGAATAATTCAGTAGGTCTAACTTAACCACAATCCAATAAGCCAATCACAATATATAGCAGAGAATAGCAGAATCCTAGCTGGGTCAGAGTGATAATGGAAAAACTTGTTTATGGTCCTTACTACTGAGGGCTGGAAGCCAGCAAAGCCAGATTAAGAATGCAAGTTTACTATCCTGCCTCCTTAATACAGGTTGCATGTAGGACACAAGAAAACTTGGGCATCAGAAGAGGGAATGAGGGGGGTGGAGCCAAGATGGCAGAGGGGAAGCAGTGACTGTCTTGAGCTCTCTCCCAAAGCCCTCCAAATACCTAAAAAAATGGCTCTAAACAAATTCTAAAGCAGCAGAACCCACAAAAAGACAGAGTGAAACAAATTTCCAGCCGAAGACAGCCTGGATGATTGATCAGAAAGGTATATCACGCCAGGCTGGGAGAGGAGCACAGTTTGGCGTGGGCGCACAGGCCTCAGCGACCCTGGAGCAGGCCTCAGAGGATTGAATCTCAGGCAGCTGTGGCAGTTTCCAGACTTCTCAACCCAGGAACACCAAAAACAATGTGGAAGGTCAGTGAGAAAAGTCTGTGACTGCAGTGAGAGAGTAGCTAGGTCTCAGCCACAAGTCCCAAGCGTGCCCTCGGGACAGCGACTGTTTCCTGAGCTTCCAGCCCACAGACTGAGGGGGAATCGAGTGGCTAATCAGAGGGGGATTACAAGGATCTCTTTACCATGGCTGAGGCAGGAATCTCTTGCTTTACCAGTGCTTGGATCTGGGTCACAGTTCTGAGGGGTGGTCCTGGGGTGAGGAGGAAAGCTGGTGTGGTGGAGCTTGTTGCAGTGGTGGTGAGGAAACACCTCGCCCCTTATCATACCACCTTGGAAGAACTGAAAATTTACAGGTCCCTAGAAGTACCTCTGAAAACAGCTGTACAAACCCCTGAAGCTTGGGACAGTAAACTCTTCACTTTGGAAGCAGACTTTTACCTTAACAAAGAATTTAAAACTCAAGTAATTGGCCGGGATCATGAGTAAGCAGCCCAAAAAGAGTCAGACTATATTATCTTACTTTGGTGACAAAGAAGATCAAAACATACAACCAGAAGAAGACAACAAAGCCAAAGCTCCTACATCCAAAGCCTCCAAGAAAAATCTGAATCAGTCCCAGGCCTTGAAAGAGCTCAAAAGGGATTTTGAAAAGCAAGTAAGAGAAGTAGAGGAAAAACAGAGTGATGCAAGAAAATCTTGAAAAACAAGTCAACAGCTTGCTAAAGGAGACCCAAAAGAATCCACCCATCTCCTCCTGAAAGATATCCCCAAAGGAAAACTCCTAGGAATATTGTAGCCAAATTCCAGAGTTCCCAGGTCAAGGAGAAAATATTGCAAGCAGCCAGAAAGAAACAATTTGAGTATTGTGGAAACACAATCAGGATAATACAAGATTTAGCAGCTTCTACATTAAGGGACCAGAGGGCTTGAAATATGATATTCTGGGGGGCAAAGGAGATAAGATTACAACCAAGAATCACTTACCCAGCAAAACTGAGCATAATCCATCATGAGAAAAAATGGACATTCAGAGAAATAGAGGACTTTCAAGCATTCTTGATGAACAGACCAGAGCTAAATAGAAAATTAGACTTTCAAATACAAGACTCAAGAGAAGCATGAAAAGGTAAACAAGAAAGAGAAATCACAGGGACTTATTAAAGTTGAACTGTTTATATTCCTGCATGGAAAGATGATATTTGCAACTCATGAGATCTTTGTCAGTATTACGGTAGTTGGAGGGAAAAAATATATGTAGATAGATAGATAGATAGATAGATATTTAGATGGCACAGGGTGAGTTGAAGATAAAGCAATGAAATCAAAAAAATAAAATTAAGGGATGAGGAGGATTATACTGGGAGAAGGAGAAAGAGAGAGGTAGAATGGGGTAAATTATCTCACATAAAACAGACAAGAAAAGGCTTTTACAGTGGAAATAAGCTTTTACAGGAAAATAGGGGGAAGAGGATAAGAGAGCTAGGGGTTGATAGAAGGGAGAACAGATTGGGGGAGGGGTAATCAGAATCAAACACTTCTGAGGAAGGACAGGGTTAAAAGAAAGAACAGAATAAATGGGGGGCAGAATAGGATGAAGGGAAATATATAGTTGGTTTTTCACAACATGACTACTATGAAAATGTTTTATATGACTACATATGTATTACATATCAAGTTGTGTGCCTCCTCAGTGAGGGTGGGTGAGGAGGGAGGAAGGAAAAAAATTTAGAACCTAAAGTTTTAAAAACAAATGTTAAAAATTGCTTTCACATGCAACTGGGAAATAAGATATACATACAATGGGGTATAGAAATCTATCCTGTCCTACAGGAAAATAAGAGGGGAAGAGGTTAAGAGAAGGGGGGGTGATAGAAGAGAGGGCAGATTGGGGGAAGGGGTATTCAGAATGCATTCCATCTTGGGGTGGGGGAGGGGCAAAATAGGGAGAAAATTAGAACTCAGACTCTTGTGGAAGTGAATGTTGAAAACTAAAAATAAATAAATTAAAAGCAATAATATTTCTAAGAAAAAAAATAAGGTGTACCACTCTAATGCTGCTCTCTCATCTCTAATTATTGTTTTTGTTGTTCAGTTGTATCTGACTGTTTGTAACCTCATTTGGGGTTTTCTTGGCGAAGATACTGGAGTAGTTTGCCATTTTCTTCTCTATCTCACTTCACAGATGAAGAAATTGAGGGAAACAGGGTTAAGTGACTTGGACAGGGTCACATAGCTAGTAAGTATCTGAAGCTAGATCTGAACTTAGGTCTTCCTGACTTCAGGCCCCTGGAACCCCATCCACCATACCACCTAGCTCTGTTCACTTCTCTAGACATCTCTTCAATAGCTTCTTCATCCATCTATAGTAGAGACCATGCCCTGAGGGAATTAGGCTTTTGATGCTCCCTGTCCTGATTGGTTATTATCTTTCACAGGCCATTATTTTAGGCACATCATCATAGTCATGCTTTACTTCAGTTTCTCCTCTGCCTATCTTCCCTAAAACCTTGAAAACTGAAGCCCAGTGCTTACCCTTTCCTTAATCTCCCACTCCTTTCTCTTTCTCGAACAATGAACTCTGAACAAATCACTCTTGCCACTTTTTTCTATATGAGGTCTGTCAGTCTTTTCTTCTGTTCCCCATTCACAATTCCTGTAACTTTCCAGGCCCAATTTTTTTAATTTAAAAAGTGCCCTCCAGTGGGCATCAATTCCCTACCATATTATTTCCTTCCATTGGAATATAATATTCAGGAACACAAGCCCTATCTTTGCCTTTGTATTATTTATATCCATATTTAGCTCAGTACTTGACCCTTTGTAAGCACTTGACAAATAATTTCCCATCATTTATCCAAGAAAAACTGATATAAAATTATTTATCTTTTTTCTTCAGGGAAACAGTTTAAAGTTATTATTAGTCTGCCTAGCCTCTAAAACAGAAGTGGGAAACCTGTGACCTTGAGGCCACATGTGGCTTTGTAGGTCTTTGGATGCAGCCTGTTGACTGAGTCCAATTTTTACAGAACAAATCTTTTTATTAAGTGGCCTTGAGGCTGCAGGTTCCCCACCCCTGCCCCAAACCATCAGAATCCTTAGTAAGGACTATAGATTAGAACCATGAATGGTTTCCAGTACTTAGCACAGTGCCTGACATTTATTAGGAACTTAATAAATATTGATTGATTCATTGATTCCAAGTCAAAGTGTCACACCAAATTATTTTATTAAGCACTTGGTATACCTGGAAGCCATCAAGTTACATGACTCCACTGATAAGCACATCAAACAACTTCATTACATAGATATCAAACTATCATTAGTACTTGATAAATACAAAATTCTTTATATATTTCAAGGAGAAGTAGTAAGGTCTCTATGCTTGAATCCAAAAGTCAGATCCAATGGATTTAGGTAATAACAATACCTTGATCTTCTCCAGGCAATAAACATTCATTAAGCACCCTCTGTGTGGCAGGTGCCAAGGATACAAATATAAAGAGTTTAAAAAATCCTACCGGAAAGTAGTTTAAATTTTAATGGGGGGGTTAACACATATAAGTATACATAGAATAAATATAAAGAAACAAATACAATACACTTAAATCCAAAGTAGTGTGAGAGGGAAGAAACAAGCATTAGGAAAGGCACTACATAGAAGATAATGTTTATGTCTCATCTAAAAGGAAAAAGAAGATGTTATGAAATGGAAGGGATGAGGCAGTACATTCCAGGAATATGCAACAACTAGTAAAATGATATGGATATAGGAGATGGAGTGACATTTATAAAGACTAAAGAGATGGCTAGTTCATATTGTTGAGTACAGGAGTGGAAGTAATGTTTCATGTGGCTGGAAAGATAAGTTAGGGATACATTATGAAAGATTTTAAAAGCCAAAGAGGAGCTTATACTTGTATTTTATCCTAGAGTAAATAGGAAGTCACCAGAGTTAATTGAGTAAGGAAGTCACATGTTCAGATCAGTGTGTAAGGAAAGCTATTTTGGCAGCAGTGTGTAGTATGGACTAAAGAAAGAAGAAATTTGAAGCAAGGAGACCAATTAGGAGGCTATTGCAAAAATCTCAGTGAGAGGTGACAAAGGTATGAATCAGGTAGTAGCTGTGTGAATAGAGAGAAGAGGTCAGACTCGAGATGTAGAGGTAGAAAAAGTAAGATTTAACAACTGTTTTGATACATGAGGTTAGGATGAAGGAGAGGCTGGGGAAAATGGCAAGATTATGAAATTGGGAGGCTGGAAGCATGGTGGTACCTTCAACAAAAATAGTGAATTTTGGAAGACTGGGGAAGGACTCTGGGAGGGGTTAGTGAAGTAAGGGCTGGGAGGGTGGGAGGAGAAGATAAGGTAACAGGGATAGGGTAAAAAGAGGATGAGAAAGAAAATAGTGTGTAAAAATAAAACAGAGGGAAATTCATAAATAGTAATTATAAATTTGAATGTGAATGGATGTTTATAGCAGCTCTCTTGGTAGTGGCAAAGAACTGGAAATTACAGGGATCTCTATCAACTGGGGAATGGATGAACAAGTTGTGGTGTATGGTTGTGATGGAATATTATTGTGCTATAAGAAATAATGAGTTCAATGATCTTAGAAAGGCATGGAAAAACTTGCACGAAATAATGAAGAGCTGAACCAAGAGAACATTGTATGCAATAATAGCAAAATTGCTTTAAAAACAACTTTCAGCCACTAAGTGTTTTTGATTATTATAAATATACAAATTAAAATAAAGGACATATGAATAAAGATGCTATTTGCAACTAGAGAAAGAATTGATAAATAGAAGTACATATAGAATAATTTTACAGATATAGAGCTATTTATTTCTCATGGTAGCCATCTCAGGATGGGGTGGGGGAGACAAAAGGGAAAAAAAGGAAATTACATGTTATATTTGTTATATATTTGGAGGGAATAGCAAGTTGTACATGGTAGATTTGCAGTTTCATATGCAATCATCTTTTTTATTGCACCATATTATGGAAATGTTTGTTTTGTTCTGTGAATGGAAAATAAAATAAATTTTAAAAAAGAATAGTGGGTTTTGGGGAAAAGATAATGTATTCAATTACGTATACCTCTAATTTGACATATCTTTAGGACAACCAGTTTGAAATGTCCACCGGAAATTGGAAATGTAAGAATGAAACTCATGAGAGAAAATAGGACTGTATTTGAAGAACTGTCAGTCATCTGCAGAGGGATGATAATTAAATACAGAGGAGCTAATGAGGTTACAGAGAGAGAGAGAGAGAGACAGAGACAGAGACAGAGACAGAGGCAGAGTCAGAGAGAGACAGAGAGAAAGACAAAGAGAATAAGAATGGGAATATGAATATTTTCTTTGTGTAACACTCACAGTTAAGAGGGTATAATCTATTTGATGCCCCAGAAAAGTGATGGAGAGATAATCAGATCATAAGATGAGAACCTAGAAAGACAAGTATCCCAAAAGCCAGAAGAGGGCATAAAATTCTGGGGAAAAGGGTGGTCAACATTATCAAATATAGCAGATAGACTGAGAAGCATGAGGATACTATATAACATATACAATACCATCCTCTATGGCAATTATGAAATTGTTGCTAACTTTGGAGAAAGCAGTTTCAATGGAGTGATGAGATCAAAAGCCAGAATACAAGGACTCGAGTACTGAATAAGAAGATACAAGATAATAGTGGTCAATGAGTGCTGATCACTATTATTAGATGCTTGAATGAATGACATCTTGAGGGGGTTGCAGAAACTAACAAAAGATTTTTGAAAAATCTTGTTTGAGTGGACTTCAAAGGAGGAAAGATTGATGAAAGGAGGTGGTAAAGAGAGAGTCTAGAAATGGTAGTGGAGAACAATGAGTATTTTGATATTCCCTCAAGTACCAGCTTGTCAAGATTATGTGAAAGAAAATATAATCAAGGCTAGAGATGATAAACCTCAATGGAAACTTATCAACAGGAATCCATATCTCAGTGAGGGAATGAGATGGAATGAATGTAAGAGAAAGAGGACTAGAGCGATGGGAAGTTTGCTCACAAAAGAATAGGAATTTTAGAGGACACAGTAACAGGTTTGGGTGGAGTTAGAATGGAACATGGTTGGGGCAGAATTTAGAATGATGGAAATGAGAGAACTGGAAGGAGAGATAGAGGATAATATGCTACTCTCTGGCTAGTAATTGTTGTTGTTGTTGTTGTTGATGATGATGATGATGATGATGGCTAGTTCTTTAGGGTTTGCTAAATGCTTTAGTAATATTAACATTTTTCCCTTGTAACAAACCTGGGAGGTACCATTATTATCCTCATTTTACATATGAGGAATCTAAGTCAGAAAGAGATAAAGTGACTTGCTTGCAGTCACCCAACTTAAAAATCTCAGAGACCAGATTTGAACTCAATTCTTCTTGATGCAAGGTCCTGATGTACTACTTTATCTAGTTATATTAATTAATACAGAGATAAAGAGAAAAAGTATGAGGTGGTATGTTGATAGACATAGGGGTAATAGTGTGTCGCAGATCCATTATGATGAACTCGTTATCCAAAGGGTAGAGCAGAAGGTACTGGTTGCCTAGGCATGGTTCTGTTCCTGGTCTGCTGCTACTATAGCTCTCCTCCTTGAGTTAGCTGCAGGAGGGTCAAAGAGGAGAGAGGTGATGGGCTGTGGTTCCTGTCCCCCTCTCACCTTAGCCAGCCACCATAGTTGTTCTTCCCTGGTGTGATTGCAATTAAGGAGAAAAGGGGCAGAGTCAGGGTCAAGTGGTGGGGTGTTAGAGTAAGCTACTATTGGATGCTGAAAGCTGATTGTTAAATTTTCAGTGTGAGCATTTATACCTCAGAAATTGGCAAACACTAAAAATCAGAGTATGACATTGGTTTATTGGTTATCTAGACTTCATAGAGTTATGATGAAAATATTCATAATGTAGATTGAATTTAAAAGTGTGTCATATGTGCTTTTTTTGGGGGGGGGAACTAGTTGTTAAATTTACCATTACACATTTAGGTGAAAGACACATTGAGCATACAATTATCAAAGGAGAAAGCCATGTCAATATATGTCAAGTGTTATTGGTGTCCTCAATTCAGAGTTCAACAGGAAGAACATGGTTTGAGAAACTAACAGCTTTAAAATGTTTGTCTTAACTTATACTTTTGGAACAGTAAAATGTATGACAATGGGTTTTAAAAGTTTACAAATTAAAACCCTGATTTATTCCCACCATAACCCTCTTCTGCTCTTACTTTTGGACTATTTAACAATTGGCCCATCTCCCAAAGGCAGATTTAAAAAAAAAGAGCACTTCCTTTTCAAAAAGGAAGAAAAGTATTAATAGATGTTCTCAGATTTCATGAGAAACTAATTAAAACCTTGCATAAATATTTTGGCAATAAATAGATAACACCTCTCTGAGTAATAGTAAATGCTTACACAGGGATACAAATCACTGGACTTATATCACAGTTAACCAATGATGGTTTATTTCAGGATAGAACCCATGAAATGACTAAGATCTGAGAGTGAAACCAAAGGCCTGTATGTTGGTAGGATCCACATAAACTTAGCTGATGTCACAACAGCAAATGACTGAGTCATGCAGATTTTTTTTTACAGATATAGCAACACAGAAAAAAAAATCATATTCACTAGAAATAACAAAAAGGATGACCTTAAGTAACCCAGACTTACTGATCAATGCATATTTTACAAGTAAACAAGGGAAAATGTGTAACATGCCATTATGGCATATCATTGCAGGTGGCAAAACTGAGCATTTGCCAAATACTTAGAGAGACACTCTCAAGTCACAAGAATAATAGGCCAGAAGTTTGCTATCCTTCATAAATGAAGATGACAAATTTCTTTGATATAAATACATTCCTCAAAATATCAATGTGGCTTTAAACAAAGAAACTGTACTAGGACTGGACCATCATCACAGACAAAAAAACTCCTGCCCACATTCTCCTAGACAAAATATGCATAAAAATGCAAGAACACCGTTTTTAATAGTTGTCCCTATAATAGGGTATATTCACAATCTCCAAATAACATGAAGTGAAAAAAATCTTTCAAAATAGAGTGCCTCAGTGAAAGATATCAAAACTGTGTTGAAACAGTACACATTATTCCAGTATCCCTCTCTGCTAATAGAGTCATACCAAGATACTTTCACTGAGTATAGAGAAAGTGAATTTATACCCCAATATTTTTTCAGTAGCAAACCCCAATAATTTTCTCCACTTACATAAATTTTCAGAATGCTAAACATAAAAGAAGATTAGCAGGTCAGTGGCTTGTCCAAAGACACTTTGTACCTGGACCCCAAAATTAGCAACAACTCACAGTTACATAGTGTTTTGAGGTATGCAAAAGTGATGTATGTTTTACATATATATTTACATATATATGTTTTACATGTACATGTATATATATATATAAAAGTTATTGTGAGAATCAAACTATCTATCTATATATCAAATAACTATATATGTATAGATAGATAGATAGATAGTTATTTGATTCTCACAATAACTTTGTGAGGCAATGTCTATTCCTGTTCCCATTTTACAGATTAGTAAATAGAGGATCAGATTAACTGCTTGCCCATGGTGACGTAGCTAGGAAGTGGTTCAAGCCCAGGTCCTTCTAATTCTGAGTTCAGCTCTTTAGACTGTCAGCCCCTTGGGACCAATGACTGAATTTTGCTTTTCTTTGTATTGCCAGTGCTTAACACAGTGCCTGGAAGGTGGTATGTACTTAATAAATGTTTATTGACTGACTTCAGAAAGCTATATCCTTCCTCCTTAGACTTATGACCACTTCCTCATTATTGTTAGCATCTAACCATCACCTAGGTATCCAAGTCAATAGAGATACAGGAACACTTTGGAACAGACTAAACAGAAGCATAGAAAATGCTTCTTAATTATTGAATTACTTAATTACTGAATTATTTGAAACATTTCATCAGAGATTTTATTTTTACATTAGTGTGTGGGCTGAAGGTTTCACTAATCATATCACCTAAGTCCCATTTACAAAGGTTTGACTATCAATGTAATAGAAAAACAATCAAGGGGCAAACATTGTCCTCGACCACAGATCTCGGACCCTGTTACATTAGCTTTTAAATGGGATGTGGTGTGAGAGGTGCAGAAAATGAGCACTTCAGTGCATCTTTAACCATTGTTGTTCTTCTGTATCCCTAGATTCAAATTAGAGAAAGAGGGGAAGTATTTTAGGGTAAAGAAAACAGCATTCTATACAGTTGAGAAATAAAAAAAAAGTGGAAATTATTTTAAACTAACAAAGAAAGTGTAGTCAGAAAATCTCATGTATACAAGACTCTAAGGTCATGAGTATGTGCATTGGCATGTGTGTTTTCTCAAGTAATAGCAAAGCACTTTTAAATGAGGCACATAGGAGGTATTCCTAGTGATTTATGATGGATGTGTTTTTAAATACCAAATTTAAAAGTTATTCCAGTTCATCAGCTATCCAGATTACTGTTTACATTCCTATAAAAAGCAAATAAAATGTCTACTTTATTGACCTCAGTGAATCTTCAAATTGCGTGATTTTCATTTCCTGTAAGTTTTTTCCCCAAATGAATGCTCTTTTACAAATCAATACTTTTCTTTTTTAAATACCTTGTTTTTTACAGGAAAATTAGAACTGTCATCACCTATTGAGGACCTTTATGATCACAATGACAATGAACAGTCCAACTCTCAGAGAGAAATGCTCTAACCACATTCCATCTTTAAGTGAATGAAGTCCTATTAAGTTGTCCTTTTCAGGTAAAGACCAACCATCCTTCTGTAAATGGATATTATCTTTCTCTTAATAAATCACTGCTCTTAGCTGCACTACTGCCAGATTCTATCAAATAAATCATAGTGATTCTATTTTAGCAATGTCTCTTGGACAGAATAGAGCTGTTTTCTTGGGCAAGAAAAAAAATCTCACAAGCAAGCAGCTAGAAACCTCTATATATGACAATAAACAAATATGACTAGTGTGAAACAAATGACCCCATAGGAAAAATAATCAACTTAAAACACACATAAAAGCTTTGCATCTATAAAAGAACTTGATAAGTAAATTAGTTATACGTTGCTAACACAACCTCAAAATAATTTCTTTCAAAAAGAAATGTACTTTTTCAGACTTCTAGGAACCAAGATGGCAGAGTAACAGTAAATCACTATAACTCTCCCATATTCACTTCCAAACACCCATAAAATAGTGCCCCAAAACAAATTCTGGAACAGCAGAACCAGCAAAAAGATGGGGTAAAACAATCTTTTAACCCAAGAAACTTGGAAAATCATCAAGAAAAGTCCATCTCACTCAGGTAAAAGGGGAGCATATTCTAGGACAGGAAGCGTCCTAGCAAACCAGTAGCAAGGGCCACCTCAGCAAACCAGCAGGATATCCTGAGCCCCAGTGTGGTGGAGCAGGCAAATGCCAACACCAGGATCCCTCATGTACCTTAGCCTATCCCGGGGAACCAGCAGATTCCAGCTCTGAGAACCACCACGTGCTTCAGTGTAACCCTTGGCAAACAGGCATCCTCCAGTACGACAAGAAAGTAGGCCAGACCTCCATGTGCTTAAGTGTAGCCCTAGGGAAATGCAGAAATATCCCACAGGCCTCAGCACACACTAAACACCACCACTAGGATCCCAACTCAGCACTAGGTAAGCTGCAGACCCCTACATCCTCCAGCAGGGCCAACCACCCTTCACCCCACTCCCTAAGCACAGCACCAGAAACCAGGGTCCCCTGGGTAGCCTCAGGACAACATCAGCAAAAAGAAATGTACGTAGGCATAAATTCCAAGTGAAACTAACTGGCATTTTGATGAATCTTCAAAATTACATGCCTGTGATTAAAGAGTTTGGAGAAAGAAATGAATGACAAACCACTTTAGTATCTTAGCCAAGGAAACCCCAAATGGGGCCGTGAAGAATTGGACGTGACTGAAACAACTAAACAACAACAACAGTAATTAATAGTTGGAAGGGATCTTAGAGGTAATCAAGTTCAACATCCTGTTCATTTCAGGAATTCCCTTACAACATTCCTGACAAGTTAAATAACATCAATAATTTTTGTTATTTAGTCATTTCAGTTGTATCCTATCTTCATGATCCCTTTTACGGGGTTTTATTGGCAAAGATTTTGAACTGGTTTGCCATTCCCTTCTCCAGCTTATTTTACAGATGAGGAAACTGAGGGAAACAGGATTAAGTGACTTGCCCAGTGTCACACAGCTTGTAAGTACCTGAGAACAGATTTGAACTCAGGACTTCCTGACTCTAGGCCCCACATTTTATCTACTGTACCACCTAGCTGCCCTCCCCCAAAATCAATAATTAGCTAAATTCAATTTAATTCAGTCACCTCCCCACCTTTTTAAAGTACCTATGAAGTAGATAAACAGTTCATCTTGGAGCCAAGAAGACCTGACTTTAAGCCTCATGTCTGTCACATGGTGGCCATTTGACACTGGGCAGATTAGTTAACTGCCCAGTGCTCTAGGCCAGAGGTGTCAAACTCATTTAGAAATGGGCACCACTAATCCATATATAAGGATCTATGTGGGCCACATACTGACTTAGATTTAAAATGTAATGCTATCTATGCTTTATTATATATTTTTTGTTAAATAGTTTCCAATCATATTTGAATCTATTTCAGGTCCCACACTGGAGTGTTGCATGCCCCATGCTGCCAGAGGTCTGTTATGTTTGGCATTTCTACTGTAGACAACTCTCTATGATTAGAAAAGGTAGGCAAGTTGTTATTCTGGGTTGGTAGAGGGAGTTTCCTTGTCTGGGAATATTGTAATGAAATCATACGTCCAGTCCCTATCCTCATCCTTTACAAATATACTATTCTCCTGGGATACAAAGACAAATATGAAGCACCCCATGACCCCAAGAAGTTTATATTATATTTTGTGGATGTGTTTTCACATATACACAGATAATATTATGCAACATATGAAGTGATAAGAGCTAAAGGGAATTACTGATAATGTGCTTTGAAAATATTTGAGTGAGAAAATGAGAAAACAAGTGAAAGAACACTGAGTTATTTTATTTTGTCTTTCTGGAGTAATCAAGGAAGGCTCTAAGGTGGCACCAGCACCAGAGATGATCTTCGATGGAAGAGAAGGAAACTGAAAGACCAAAATGAAGAAGTGTAATCTAGACATGATTGAGAGAGAATAAAGCCTTTGTGAATCCATGGGGATGGAAGATGGCATGCAGAGTTTGAATAATGCTGGCCTAGTTTGCCTGGAACACAAAGGACATGAAATGGAATAATGTGAAACATGACTGGAAGGGTAGATTGAGGCCCAATTGTGGTGGACCTTAAAGGTTAGGCAACAAAGTTTATATTTTGTGCTAGGAACAATTAGTAGACGCTGCAGGTTACAATGGAAATATCAATTTGACTTGGTCCAAAAGCGAGAACAAGAGGTAGAAGTGGGGTGTGGTACATGTACTGTGCTAAAGCAGATGGCAGAATACCTTTGTTGGAAAGGCACTGGTAGTTCTTGGGGGGTTGCTAGATATACTAAGAAGCATGGTCTGAGACTACCTAGTTATTAGTGCATAAATTTCCATTCATTTACATACCAATCAAAACAGCTTGGACCCAAGGTAAGGTCCCCAAACTGAGTGGATTAACTGAGCAGAAAGGGAGAATGGCTTCTTAAAGATTAGCTCACTGTTCTTGGTGTGGAAGAGGGCTTCAGAAGGCCAGGTAGTGAGAAATATCCTGCTGGATTGGCCCTGATGTCCTAGTAGAAAGCTGGATCAGTCAATCTATCTATCAATCAATCAATACATATTTATTAAACAGCTGCTATAGCCCAGGCACTATGCTAGGTCCTAGAGATACAAAGATAAAAATAAGTTTCTGCCTTCAAGAAACTTACATTTTATAGATAGAAATATGTACATATATAAGTATGAACAAAATATATACAATACAATGGATACACACACATATATGCATATACATGGATACACACATATATGACTAAGGCCAGATTTGAACTTATGAAAATGAATCTTCCTGATTCCAAGCCCAGTGATCTGCCCACTGTGGCACTTAGCTGCCATTCCTAACAACTGGAGTTATTTAAAACTGAAACGGACTGCCTCATGAAGTATTGGATTTCCCTTCCCTAAAGGTCTCCAAGCAAAAGCTGAATGATGACTCCTCAAGTATGTTGTAAGAAGCATCCTTGTTGGGCTAAATGGCCTCTGAGTTACTTCCCAATTGAGATTCTATGATAGTCAATAAAATTTTGTAAAAAATATGTAATGAATTCTGTATTTTAAAGAATCCACTGTTTTCTCTTTCTGGGAAATTGGGGGAATATTTATACTTCTCTAGTGCTGTGGTACCTCTCCCATTATACATAGTTTTTCAAAGATGCCTGCTCAGCAATCTTGTTTGACAGTTGTCGAAGTACATTGAGGTCTAGGTAATCTGACACTGATGACTTGAATTCTATAAGGGAAATATGGTGTTTTCCTTTCATTTCCTCACTTCTTCTGCACTTAATACTTGCCCCCACCTCTGCTCTCCTCAAGTCCCACAGACTCTGATGCAGTAACGCTGGCCTCCTTGCTATTTCTTGAACAACCCATTACATCCCTCTTCACTCCTGGTATTTAACTTGATTGTCTCCCATAACTGGAATGATTTCATTCTCTACTTTTTCCTCTTGGCTTCCTTCAAGTCCCAACTAAAAGCTCATCTTCTACAGGAAGTTTTTCCTGATCCCTCTTTATTCTATTGCCTTTCCTATGTTGATTATTTCCTATTTATCCTGAATATAACTGGTTTGTACAAGATTTCTTGCTTACTGTCTCCTGCATTAGACGCTGAGTTACTTGAGAACGGGTACTATCTTTTAGCTGTCTTTGTATTCTTAGCACAGCACAGTATGTGTTACATAGTGGGTACCTAATATTGACTATGTCAAATGTTTTTGTCCTTTTCTCGCAAGGCCAAGCATCAATCTCTCTGGAAGAGAAAGGAGAGGCACAATTTAAGTTGGGTAGTGCTAGCTTCTCTTTCTTGAGTATTATCACCCTCCCATCCACACAGCAACCTATGTCATATCTGATATTTTCCCCTTCAATATAGACAAAAAAGGTTTCTTTTATTTTTTGTGAGGCAATTGGGGTTAAGTGACTTGCCCAGAGTCACATAGCTAGTAAGTGTCAAGTGTCTGAGGCTGGATTTGAACTCAGGTCCTCCTGACTCCAGGGCTAGTGCTCTATCCACTGCACCACCTAGGTGCTCCATAAAAGGCTTCTTTTGCTGACTTTATTATTCTTTCATTCTTGGTTTGTTCTGAGCTTCAGAACTCCTGACACCACTCTTATAAGACTACTAATTGGCATTATCTCTGTAACCTGCCTTTCTGTCATGTTTTGTAAAAGTTTAAAAATTTTTTTGAGTTTGTCAGGATCTATTGTGCATCCACATAGGCCTCTCTGTATGGTTCCTTTTTTTCTTACCCGTTGGAATTATTTGTGTTTTTTGTTATCTGAGCTCCATGGTGAAGTGCAACCCATCCCCTCTGAGCCAGGTTTTCTTTCTTGTGGAATTGTGGAGTCTAAGATTCTGCCCTTCCTTTAACTGAACTCTTTGAAATCTGGACTTTTAAAATCTAGATTCTGTTAAACCAAGCTGGGTTTTCCTTCCCTTCCATAACATGAACACTAAAATTCAGTGGTTACATATCCCAAGATTAATATCACACAAATGTCCTTTAAACAGCAAATCCTACTCTTTATCAATGGATGTCTTACAGAGTTTCAAAACAATGTTCTTTTACATTGTCAATGGCTCACTGAGGGTAAATTATATCATTGTCATACTTTGGAGGTAGCATATGGGTATAAAGACCAAAGTTTTATGAAAAAGAATCAGATAATACATTAGATAAATATTGTTTTATAACCCCTTATTAAAACTACATTTCTTTATTTGAAATTTGGATTTTCAAATGAGGTAACAGGAAAAATTTTTTACAAACCTTAAAGCATTTATATAAATACAGTTTATAACAAATAATAATTATCATTTTAAACAATTATTTAAATTTATAGCATATATATGTATATTAGATGATGATGATGACAGTGATGACAACAATGATGATAATGATGATTTTTCCAGGACACCATCACTTGTCATTAGTGTGGGTGAAGTAGGCAGAAATGAGCAGGAGAGATGCCATAGTGGAAATGATCTCTAAATCCTCAACAATAGAAAGTCTTAGGATAATAAATGTAGTGCTGGGAAGGTTTAATAATAATAATAACTACTATTATTTCTTCATTTGATCTTCATGACTCTGTGAAGTAGGTGCTATTATCCATTTTACACATGTGGAAACTGAGGCTAAAAAAAGACTTATTTCTATCTGTTCATTTTAAGTGTGAGGAAGCACAGATCTAGAAGGATGAAGTGATCTGCCCAAAGTCCCACAAGAATGAAACGGCAGAGCTGGGCATTAAGCCCCAATAGTGCCTTTTCCACAGACCCACACTGCCTTCTTGGCGGAGCAAGAACATGATACTTAGCTAGGGAACCATTACAGTCAGATGAAGCTTATCTTGACTTCAGAAAAAGGAAGTTATATGTCGCCCTACCCAAGGCAGCACTCAGGAACAGGTTTCTTGTACAGCATTTGATCCCTGTCACATCCTCTCCTGAAGAACAAAGGAATATTTGTAGGAAGGAGACAGCGACATATTGCTTGTGACAAGTCCCCCCACCCATCAAAACCTCCCACATACCTCAAAACCCAGTCATTCTAAGTGGTCAAAATCTACTTTACCTCTATGATGAGGCTAACGGTGTATCTCTTCATGGTCAAAGCACAACTTTCCCTCTTGCCAAAGTTCAATAGTTTACTTATTAAATGCCTGTAGTGTACACTTAACTCTATGCCTCTTTTAATGAAGTTTAAGATTACCTTAGGCCATCATAGCATATTAACTCATACTATCTATATTCCACCTTCTGGGGAGGCTGTGGCTGGTGTATTGCTTTAGCTCAGGAGTTTAATGTGTTAAACCAATTGAGTGCCTGACCTAAGTCTAGCAACAAAATGGTGAGCCTCCAGGAATGGGGGTGGAGGGTGGGAGGAGAACCAGGTTGAATATGGAAATGGGGTGGGTAACAGATCAAAATTTCCTGCTAATTAGCACTGGGATTGGGGAAGGAGTAGCCACTGCTTTTCCAGCCTGGGTAAAATAAGGAGACCCAGTCTAAAAATCTTATCTTCATAGCTTTTGTGCAGCTATATCACACTGCATATAGGAGAAGCTGAGATTATGGTCCACTAAAACCATTGTCTTTTTCACAGAAATTATCACTTAGCCCCATTTCTCCCTTCTTGTACTTGGATTTGGAAACCTAGTAGAGATCCAAAGATGGAAAATAACATTGTCTGTGTCTTCAAGCAACTCAAGTTTTAATGGATGGCAGGTGAGGGCAAAGGTTTGTGTAAAAATAAACAACTACGGTAAGATGAGAATGAAATAAAGGCATTGGAAAGAGCCAGACAAAGTTTTATAAAGGAAAAGTTTCTAGAGGAGTTGGCAACTCTGTCAGCTTGAAGTGAGAAAAGTGTTTCAACAAGCAGAGAATTGTGGAAATCTGTTCCAGATCTGACAGAACCTGTACAAACAAATGAAGATGGGAGCACATAAGATAACTAGCTGCTAAGATTACTAGCATAGAAGATGGAGGTATATAGGATTACTAGCTAGCTAAGAACAGCTATCCATTGTCCGGTTTATCGAGTATATGGAGTGAATGAAGAGGAGTAGTGTGAAATAAAATATTTGGAAACAATCTGTGGGGACTTTAAAGTGCCAGGTTATTTTTTTCTCATAGGTAATAGGAGCCATTAAATATTTAAGAGCAAGGAAGGATGACTTGGCCAAACTTGAGCATTAGAAAGATGAATATGGCAATTGGGCAAAGATGGATTAGAGAAAGGAACAACCAGGAAAGGCAACAACACCACCTGTTTAAGATGTCTTTCAGTTTTATCATCATTTATAGTCACTTAAACCTATTTGCCTCAGTTTCTCATCTGTTAAATGAGCTGTAAAAGGAAATACTAAACTATTCTAGTATCCATTAGAAAAAAACCCCAAAATGTGGTTACAAAGAATCATACGTGACTGAAAATTACTGAACAACAACAACAAAGCGTTTCATTCCATAGTGAGACATGGAATTCTTCCTATGTAAATACCATATGTAAATTCCTGGTCAATGCAGCTACTTTGGGGCAGCTAGATGGTACAGTGGATAAAGTGCCAGGCCTGAAGTCAGGAAGATTCATCTTCCTGAGTTCAAATATGGCCTGTGTGACTCTAGGCAAGTCACTTAATCCGGTTTGTCTCAGTTTCCTCATCTGTCAAATGAGCTAAAGAAGAAAAAGGCAAACCATTCCAGCATTTTTGCCAAGAAAACCCTAAATGGAGTCATGAAGAGTCAGATTCTATCACATCTCCAACAAAAAAGAACAACAAAATACCTGGAAAAGCTAATGAAGCTGTTGAGAATGAATCATGTCCTTGCTAAAAATAATCAGGCAAATTAATCAACAGATACCTACGACTGATATCAAGTCCTATCTGACTCTAAAGGGAATGGCCATTTAGAGAATGTATGGAGATAAGTGTGGGTAAGTGAAAGGGTTGAGTAAAAAGAACCCAACCTTTGCTGGTTCCACTGTCATGTTTTATGGGGAGTCCAATTTATCATCAATCATGTTCAGATAAATAAAAGCTGGTTATACATTTTGGTTAAGCATGACTGTTTGTCAGCTCTCTCCTAGCATCATCACAACTCTCTTGGTAAGTTAACTGTTAAAGCAGATTCACAACATGGACCCTCAGGGCAGTGCTAACAATAAGCAAGAAAATTGATTCTGGCAGATCATTGATATTAAGCAATTAATAAGCAAGGCACTGTGCTAAGTCCTAGAAATATAAAATAAAACTGCCTCTGCCCTCAAGGAGAAATGGGGGAAGACACCATATAAAGGGATTCTGGAAAGGGAGAAAGGATTACAATAGTATGCTTCTGGGAGTGTATTAGGGAGACTCCACTAAGTGATATGGTTGTCCAGTTCCAAGAATGATAAGGGAAAAGTGTATCTCTCAGAGCTGTGAAGAGTCAGAATGGGATTCTGGGTTCCTGGCATGCTCCCTAGCTTTAATTTGGCCTACTATCTGATTTTCTTTAACCTGATCGTGATTTCACTTAGCTTCAGTATACCTGGCCTAGTACTTTTTTTTGCTTTTATTTTATTTTATTTTTTAAATTTAATTTAATTTAATTTCTATTTTTTGTTTTTTTATTTTTTGTCTCTTATTTTTTATGGTAATTTTTATTTATTTTTTTGTTTTCAACATTTACTTCCACAAGATTTTGAGATCCAAATTTTCGCCCCATCTGGCCTCTCACCGCAAGATGGCATGCATTCTAAATACCCCTTCCCCTAGTCTGCCATCCCTTCTATCTCTCCCCCCATTCTCTTATCCCCTTCCCCTTCAATTTTCTTGTAGGGCAGGATGGATTTCTGTACCCCATTTCATGTATTTCTTATTTCCCAGTTGCAGATGAAAACCTTTTTTTAAACATGTGTTTTTAAAACTTTGGGTTCCAAATTTTCTCCCTTCCTCCCTCTCCACCCACCCTCATTGATAAGTCAAGCAGCTAAATATAGGTTATATATGTGCAGTTAGGCAAAACACTTCCATAGTAGACATGCTGCAAAAAACTAACTCTATTTCCCTTAATCCTATCCCGCCCACCCATTTATTCTATTCTTTCTTTTGACCCCGACCCTCCTCAGAAGTATTTGCTTCTGATTAGTCCCTTTCCCAATCTGCCCTCCTCTCTATCATTCCCCTACTCTCTTGTCCCCTTCCCCCCATCCCCCATTTCCCCTCCACTGTAAGAGCCTTTTCTTTTCTGTTTTTTTTTTGTGGGATAATTTACCCCATTCTACCTCTCCCTTTCTCCTTCTCCTAGTATATTCCTCTCTCATCCCTTAATTTTATTCTCCAGATATGACCCCTTCATTTTCAACTCACTCTGTGCCCTCTATCTATCTACCTATATCTATATATATGTACATATAATTTTCCCCCTCCAACTACCCTAATACTGACAAAGGTCTCATGAGTTACAAATATCATCTTTCCATGCAGGAATATAAACAGTTCAACCTTAATAAATCTCTTGTGATTTTCTCTTTCCTGTTTGTCTCTTCATGTTCTACTCGAGTCTTGTATTTGAAAATCAAATTTTCTATTCAACTCTGGTCTTTTCATCAAGAATGCTTGAAAGTCCTCTATTTCACTGAATGACCATTTTTTCCCCTGCAGGATTATACTCAGTTTTGCTGGGTAGGTAATTCTTTGTTGTAATCCTATCTCCTTTGCTCTCTGGAATATTATATTCCGTGACCTGCAGTCCCTTAATGTAGAAGCAGCTAAATCTTGTGTTATCCTGATTGTGTTTCCACAATACTTGAATTGATTCTTTCTGACTGCTTATAATATTTTCTCCTTGACCTGGGAACTCTGGAATTTGGCTACAATATTCCTAGGAGTTTTCCTTTGGGGATCTCTTTCAGGAGGAGATCGGTGGATTCTTTCAATTTCTATTTTGCCCTCTGGTTCTAAAATATCAGGACAATTTTCCTTGATAATTTCTTGAAAGATGATTTTTAAATTCTCTCTACTGGATCTATTTTCCAGGTCAGTTGTTTTTCCAATGAGATATTTCACATTGTTTTCTATTTTTTCATTCTTTTGGATTTGTTTTACAGTGTCTTGATTTCTCATAAAGTCACTAGCTTCCAATTGCTCTATTCTAATTTTTAAGGAAGTATTTTCTTCAGTAAGCTTTTGGATTTCCTTTTCCATTTGGCCAATTTTGCTTTTTAGGGCATTCTTCTCCTCATTGGTTTTTTGGACCTCTTTTGCCATTTGGGTTAGGCTATTTTTTAAGATGTTATTTTCTTCAGTATTTTTTGGGGTCTCCTTTAGCAAGCTGTTGACTTGTTTTTCATGATTTTCTTGCATAACTCTCAGCTTTTCCTCTACTTCTCTTACTTGCTTCTCAAAATCCTTTTTGACTTCTTCCAAGGCCTGGGACTGATTCATAATTTTCTTGGAGGCTTTGGCTGTAGGAGCTTTGGCTTTGTTGTCGTCTTCTGGTTGTATGTTTTGATCTTCTTTGTCACCAAAGTAAGATAATATAGTCTGACTCTTTTTGGGCTGCTTACTCATGATCCTGGCCAATTACTTGAGTTTTAAACTCTTTGTTAAGGTAAAAGTCTGCTTCCAATGTGAAGAGTGTACTGTTCCAAGCTTCGGGGGTTTGTACAGCTGTTTTCAGAGGTACTTCTAGGGACCTGTAAATTTTCAGTTCTTCCAAGGTGGTATGATAAAGAGCGAGGTGTTTCCTCACCACCACCATGACAAGGTCCACCACACCAGTGTTCCTCCTCGCCCCAGGACTACCCCTCAGAACTGCGACCCAGATCCAAGCATTGGTAAAACAAGAGATTCCTGCCTCAGCACTGGCAAAGAGATCCCTGCAATCCCCCTATGATCAGCCACTCGATTCTGCCTCAGTCTGTGGGCCAGAAACTCAGCAAAAAGCCGTGGCCCCGGGCCATGCTCAAGACTTGTGGCTAAGACCTAGCTCCTCTCTTACTGCAGTCACAGACTTTTCCCACTGACCTCCTAAGTTGTCTGTGGCATTTATGGGTTGAGAAGTCTGGAAACTGCCACAGCTGCCCATGATTAAGTCTTCTGAGGCCTGCTCCAGGGTCACTGTGGCTTGTGTGCCCACACCGAACTGAACTCCTCTCCCTGCCCTGTGTGATATACCTTTCTGATCAACCATCCAGGCTGTCTTTGGCTGGAAATTTGTTTCGCTCTGTCTTTTTGTGGGTTCTCCTGCTTTAGAATTTGTTTAGAGACATTTTTTATAAGTATTTGGAGGGCTTTGGGAGAGAGTTCAAGACAGTCACTGCTTTCCCTCTGCCATCTTAGCTCTGCCCCCTAGTACATTTTTTAAAATAACAACTTCACAGAAAGAAGAAATTTGACTTAACCATTTAAAATGTCATAAAGGTAAATTTTCCTGTTTTGTATGGTAGACCAGAATCACAGAACCTCAGTTTTTGGAAAGGGCTGCAGAGGTCATCAGGTTCAACCCACACCTAAAAAAGGATCCCTCTATCACATCTCCAACAAAAGTCCTCGACCCCTTGCTTGGAGACCTCTGATAATGGGGAACCCAACCAATTCCAGTTTCCTACACCTTTATTTGTTATCCCCTTCCTCCCAGGTCTCTCCAGGACAGCTGATTTTAAAAAAAATTGCACCAAGAATGTTCACTAGCAGGTCAGCAGTGTCTGTCAGCTTAGAAGAGTTCATTGTTTATCAATCATTATCATCATCATCATCATCATCTTATTTTTTTTAGGTACTTAACCCTTGTTAAATTGGCCTAAATTACTTGGGCTCTTGAACTTAAGTGTTTTTCCTCAAAGCGACAGGAGGCAATCTCATTACTCAATTAACAATTTTCCTCAGCCTTACTGATCTGTAGTTATGGTAACTCCAAACCAATCTTCCTTATCCAGACTTCACATGCAGGGCTGAGCAGGGTAATATATGTCCCATTATCCCATTGTCTGGGGAAAATATAAGCAGCCTGCTACCAGGGAAATTTGAGTGTAGGAGGAACTGTTCTAAGAGACTGCACATGACTCTGGGTTACTAAGGAGACAGCTGCCTTTGCTGTCATTGTGCAGGGTACTTCCCTTATTTGGGATTGGATTTTCAGTGGGATCCAAAAGGAAAAGCAAAGCAGAAAGATAGGAAGTATTTTCTGTGCAATAACTGAACTGCAGATTGTGCATGGTCCTTGAGATGAATTAGCTTCAGTACATAAGCTGCCTTTGAGACACTTCTTCTGTATCTTACCAATTCTTAATCTTATTGGCTTTATAAGTCCTGTTTTCCTGGATATAAACAGAGACATTCATAGCTTCAAAATAACTCTAATGGAGGAGGGAGGATGGAATATTTCTTATGAAAACACTAGGTGTTTTACAGTTTTACAGTCTCTCACCAGACGGTCTTTGATTACCTTTTCAGTTCAGCTCAACACACGTTTATTAAGTTCCTACTGTGTGAAAAGCACTGTGGCAGGAGCTAGGGCTATAAAAGTGACAAATGCCAATTTGGTAAAGTAAAAAGACTGGTCAATTTGGAATGAGAGGACCTGAGTTCAAATTCCAGTTTGGCAACTTACTACCTGTATAACTTTGGCCAAGTCCTTTATGTCTTTGAGTCTCAGTTTCCTTATCTTTAAATGAGGGGTTTGGATTAGATAAGGTCCAAGCTCCAAATCTATAATTTTATGACATATTCTTTCCTCATAAGAAGTTTAAAGTCTCATAGGAGAGAATAAGAAATAAATATCAATAAGAATAATCAAAAATGAGAATTATTAATCATACAGAAGAGAGAAAACAGAATAATCTACAAAAATCAATGAAGGAAGGAATCATTCCTAGGTTCTTGACCTGGTTCCTGGCTAAGGAAGGCAAAAGACTCACTATATATTTGATAATTGATCTAGGTCTTAAAGGAGACGGTTTCTTAAAGGAGAAGGCACAAGTAGGCATTCTAAGGATGGGGGATAGTCTGTAACAAGGCTAGGAGTAACTTCTTGGGGCAGAGCCAAGATGGAGAAAGAGATGATGCACCTTAGCTCTTCCAACCTTGCCCCTTTAAAAACATTAAAATATTAAAACATTGTATTACATATTAAAACAAAAATATTAAAATATAATAAAATTTGAGGAGTTATGTGGCACAGTAGATTAAGTACCAGCCCTGAAGTGAGGAGGACCTGAGTTCAAATCCAGCCTCAGACACTTACTAGCTGTGTGATCCAAGGCAAATCACTTAACCCTGATTGCCTCTGACATTCCCCACCAAATACATTAAAATAACACCTCAAATTAATTTTGAAGTGACAGAGATGACAAAAGTTCAGGGTGAGATTTTTTTTCCAGCCCAAGATATCTTAGGAAGTTGGAAGAAGAGGTCTGTGACACTGACATGGGGGTCGGGCCCTAACAACAACAGTTTCCAGAGCTCTCAAGCTAACAGTGATAAGGGGATCTGGCAACTGATCAGAAAGAGATTGCAGGGGAGTCATGTGCTAATACTTGGAGCAGCACAGGGAGATGATTTGCAATCCATTGTCTATATCCACTTCTGTGTCACAGTTCCAGGGTGGAGAGGACTGCTTACAGTCTCTAAGGAGCAGTATCAATCCCCATCTCAAGGGATTATGTCTCTCCCCAAATTACATTACTTTGGAAGCACTAAAATTTTTCAACCCCACCCAAGCTAGCTCTGAAAACATCAATGCAAGAAGCTTGAAGCTTGAGACAATGCCCTTCCTCCCCCACACCAGTAACAGAACATAACTTTAATGTTAAGTTCAAAGTCAAGAAATAGGCTGGGAAAATGAGCAAACAACAAGAACAACAAAACCCAATCATTAGAATCTACTATGGTGACAGGGGAGATCAAGACACAAGTTCAGAAGACAGTGATGTCAACACAACTACAAGCAAAGCCTCAAGAAAAGTTTAAATTCATCATTAAGCCCAACAAGAATTCCTGAAAGAACTAAAAATAATTTTAAAAATCAAATGAAAGAGGTAAACAAAAAATTGAAAAAGAAATGAGGACAATGCAAGAAAATTATGAAAAAAATGAATAATTTAATAGAAGAGGAACAAAAAAAACTGAAGAAAATAAAACCTAAAAAAGAGAGTGAGTAAAATGGAAAAAAGAGGTACAAAACTTCACTGGTGAAAATAACTCCTTACAAAGCAGAATTGGACAAATGGAAAAAGAGGTTAAAAAACAAGCTCATGAAGAAAATAATTTCTTAAAAAGTAGAATTGAGCAAGTGGAAGTTAATGATTCCATGAATATCAAGAAATAATAAAACAAAGACAAAAGAATGAAAAAATAGAAGAAAACATGAAATATCTCATCAAGAAAATAATTGATCTAGAAAATAGATCAAGAAACATTGTATGCAGTAACAGCAATATTGTTTTAAGAACTATTTGAGCAAATGAGTCATTTTGATTATTATATGAATACCCAAATTAACTACAAAGGGAACATGAAGGAAGATACTATTTGCATACAGAGAAAGAATTGATTAATGGAAGTATGTATAGAATGAATTTACACACACACACACATATATGTGTATGTTATATATACATATAAGTATGTATGTATACACACACACATATATACATATTTTGTCTAATGGTAGCCATCTCTAGGGCAAGGGAGGAAATAAAAGAAAAAAAGAAATTTACATGTTAATTTTATTATGTATTAAAAGGAATAGCAAGTTGTGTGTAATAGATTTGTAGTTTCATGTGCAATCATGTTTTTAATTATACTATGTTATGGAAATGCTTGTTTTATACCATGAATTAAAAATAAAATTAATTTAAAAATTTTAAAAACATACTTCCTGAAAGTCCATGATCAAAGACAAGTATGTAAGCATCTTATTTCAAGAAATTATAATGGAAAACTGCCCCAATATCTGAGAATCAAAGGGTGAAATAAAAATTGAAAGAGTTCACCAATCACTTTCTGAAAGAGACCCCAGATGAAAACTCCCATAAATATGATAGCCAAATTCCAGACTCCCAGGTCAAAAAGAAAATACCTTAAGCAACCATAAAGAAATCATTCAAATACCATGGAGCTACAGTCAGGATCACACAAGATTTAGCAGTTACCACTTTAAAGTAGCAGAGGGTTTGGAATATGACATTCAAGAAGACAAAGAAGCTAGTTTTACAATCTGGAATAATATACCCTGCAAAACTGAGTTTAATCCTTCTGAGGGAAAGGATATTTAATGAACTAGATGGCATTTCAAGAGTTCCTGAAGAACAGATCAGAGATAAATAGAAAATTTGACTTTCAAATATGACTCAAGAAAAAAATAAAAAGGTACACATGAAAGAAAAAAATTATAAGGGAAGCAATAAGTCAAAACTGCTTATATTTCTATATGGGAAGATGATACACATAACTGCCAAGAACATTATCATTATTAGCATAGTGAGAAAGACCCTACGTAGACAGAAGGCACAGGCATGAGGTGATTATGTTGAGATGATCTCAAAATAAATGGCTGAGTGAGAAAGATGGATGCACAGGGAGAAAGGGGAAGGAAGTGGAAGAATTGGGGAAATTATCTCACATAAAAGAGGTACACAAGAAAGCTTTTACAGTGGATGGGAAGATATCGGGGGGGCAGGTACTGTTTGAAATTTACACTCAGCTGAATTGGTTCAAAGACAAAAGAATATATATATGCATATATACACATATATGTTTGTGTAATTATATCTCTATATCTATATCTATCTATCTGTGTGTATAATATGTGCATATTCATCCACAAACTCATACACCCAATTAGGTACAGAAATCTATCTTACTTAAGAGGTAAGTAGGAGGAGAAGAGGATAAGAAAAAGGGAAGGTGATAAAAGGGAGGGCAGACTAAGGGAGGCAGTGATCAGAAATGAAACAGACTTTTTAAGAATGTCATGGTAAAAAGAAATAGAGAGAATGATAAAATGGAATAAAATAGGAAAAGGAAGGACATACACAGTTAGTAATTATAACTGTAAATGTGAATGGGATGAATTCATACACACACACACACACACCCCAAGAATGGAAGCAGAAAGAAGAATGGATCAGAAACTAGAATCCAATAATATGTTATTTACAAGAAACATAATTGAAGCAGACAGACACACACAGAATTAAAATAACGGGCTGGATTGAATTCATTGTGCTTCAGCTGAAGTAAAAAAGGCAATCATGATCTCAGACAAAGCAAAAGCAAAACAGACCTAATTAAAAGAGACATTCAGAGAAGCAATGTTTTGCTAAAATGTACCGTAGACAATGAAGCAATATCAATAATAAACATGTCCTCCAAATGGTATAGCATCCAAATTCTTAAATGAAAAGTAAAATGAACTACAGGAGGAAATAGAGAGTAACACTATAATACTGGGGGACCTCACCTTTCTCCTCTCAGAGCTAGATAAATCTAACCATAAAATAAACAAGAAGAAATTAAAGAGCTGAATAGAATCATAGAAAAGTTAGATATGGTAGACCTCTGGAGAAAAGTGAATGGGAAGAGCAAGGAGTATATCTTTTTTTTTTTAAATCAGCTGTACTTAATGCCTTCACAAACATTAACTATGTAATAGGGCATAAAAACCTGACAACCAGATTTAGAAAAACAGAAAAATTAAATGCATCTTGTTTCAGAGCATGATGCAATTAAAATGATATTGAATAAAGGGCTGTGCCCAATTCTACTTTTTAAGGAATTACTTTCTTCAGTGAATTTTGTACCTCCTTTTCTATTTAGCCTATTTTGCTTTTTAAGTAGATCTTCTCTTCAATGGATTTTTTTT
>NW_020951478.1:2217085-2223632 GCF_900497805.2 Vombatus ursinus
CTCTCTCTCTCTCTCTCTCTCTCTCTCTCTCTCTCTCTCTCTCCCCCACCCCCCCTCTCCCTCCCCTCATCTCTCTCTCAAAACTCTTTCAGGAATTCTTGTTAGTCTTGGGTCCAATTAGCATCATTTGAGGCTTTGCTTGTAGCCGTTTTCACATTGTTGTCTTCTGAGCTTGTGTCTTGATCTTCTTGCCACTGTAGTAAGTTGTTTTTTTAATGATTCAGTTTTTTTATTCTTTGCTCTTTTTCCAGTCATTTTCTTGACTTTGAATATTATGTGAAAGTTGGGCTTTGCCTGGTGATGGAGAGGCACTGTTCCAAGCTTCTTTTTAGTCCTACTGTTTTCAAAGCTACTTCTTGGTGTCTGCAAGTTTTCAGTACTTCCAAGGTGATGTGATCTGGGGTGAGATGTGGTGATTACTCTCCTGGTGTGTGCTCTGATCTCTACCCAGCAAGAGCACCTAATTCCTTGGAGTCATAAACACTACTAGTCTTTTTGGCCCTAGAACTATAACCAGGTCTTCTACTCTTCTGCAGCCACCAGGACTAATTCTCTTTTCTGTCTTGGAACTCTGACCAGGGCCCCTTCTCCCTTGTGACCAATTTCAAGTGCTCCTCTGCATCTTGGACCTCTGACCTAGAACTAGGCATGAGCAATAGAGTTACCAATTAGTGCCAGATCGCACCCAGTGTCAGTAAAATGTCCTTTGTAATATTTTTCTGACCAGTTGTCTGACTCCTTTGCCTTGTCTGGGGTGAGAGCTCCCAAAGCTGCTGCTCTGCTGCTGCCGCTGTTACAGTCAGCTCCAAGGCTTGTGGCTATTGCTGCTGCCAAATTCTGGGTGTGCCCCCCTCTGGGTGTCACAGACCTTTCCTGCCTACTTTCTCAGTTGACTTAGCCTGGAAAAAAACATCTCACTCTGACCTTTTGTTGGCTCTGCCATTCCAAAATGTGATCTGAGGAATTATTTTAAAGTTGTTTGGAGGAGAATATTTGGGGAGTTCAGCTGGGGTGCTGCCTGCAGTCCACCATCTTGGCTCTGCTGCATGACAAACTTTTAAAAGTAATTTGCATTATTAACATTTTCCCCATCATTTTCTTAAATTTAGGCAATCAACAAAATAACTCAAACCCTGATTGTACCACTTATTCATTTCTGAAGCAGAAATGCTCACGCTGAAAATGTGGCAATTAGATCTTGAAAGCCAGCTTGAGTTGGCTCCAGGAAAACCTTGAGACTCAGTCAGTCTTTTGATTTTCTATATGTCTCCAGCCTTTCAGCAATTGGTTATATATGAAAACTGGGAAGAGGATATGGTTACTGCTTTTGGTCCCATTGTCTCCTCTTATTTAAATATATGGGACCTTGTAAGAGGTATGTTGAAAATTTTGAAGTTCTGATTATTTTATATATTTCTGGGATAAGAAAATACTTGTTAATTTTAATGGGGTAGTGAATCTTTGCTAGTGTCCTTATGGCTTAGATTGTTCACATAGAACAGGAATTCAATTTTTTTATTTTAATATTTTATTTTTTCTAATTACATGTAAAGAGAATTTTAAATTTTCATCTTTTACAATTTTGAGTTCCAAATTTTCTCCCACCCTCTCTCCTCTGCCCCCTCATTAAGAAGGAAAGCAATTTGGTAAAGGTTATATAGATACAGTCATGCAAAACATATTTCCGTATTAATCATATTGGGAGAGAAAACAGGCAGAAAAAAGAAGAAAAAAAGCAAGTTTTAAAAGTATGCTTCAAGCTGCATTCAGATTCTTTTAGTTCTTTCTTTGGTGGTGGATAGCATTTTTCATCATAGATCCTTCAGAATTATCTTGGATCCTTGTATTGATGAGAAGGGAAAGTAAGACCTGAATTCAAATCTAGCCTCAGACATTAACTGGCTGTGTGACTTTGGACAAATCACCTCTGTTTTCTTCAGTTTCCTCATCTGTAAAATGGGGATCAGAAAAAGTTTTTACCTCCCAGGCTTGTTGTCAAGATTAAATGAGATTTTTGTAAAGCGCTTTGCAAACCTCAAAATAAAATAAAATTCTGTTTATTACAATGATGATTGAGAATATTTATTTGTATTATTGCATTACATATGTATTTTGTTGTGCATGTATTATTTTGTCAACGGTTTGAATGCATTTCTGAGAAACATGATTATCTAATTTTCAAGTGACACAAAGATGTTTATTTCAGGTATTGCAAACCTCTAGCTTGTCTGCAGACTTTCCCGGCAAAAATTGATTCTGATTTTTCCCCCTATATGTTTTAGAAATGAGCCCCAGATAATTTGAATAATTTGATCCAGCCACCCTGGAGGATGAAGAAGAAGCAGAGACAATTTGAGAGACAGTATTCCTCCTGAACTCTGAGACGGGGTTGAAGGATACTGACCTGAGCCTGAAACACATTGCTCAATGTTAAGGAAAATAAGTAGCAAATAGGAATGTGCTACTATCAGCCTATATGAATTTGCAGAGAGATCTGCTTGTCATGTTCAAGGGGAGAGGATCTCCCTAGCTCCCAAGAGACCTTTTCTCTTTCAGTCCTGAAGCTATAGGAACTGATGCACAAAAGGAAATTTCAGAAAAATGGAGTCACATTGATTTAGAAGCATATTTCTGAACTACACACAGATCAAAAATAGTGTTTCCCTTTACAAGTCAATTGTTAAAGAACTGTTCTCCTGGGAAAATTAATAAGCATTGTTTGCTCTAGGGTCATGGGAAAATAGCAAATAGGGACAGTAACAACCTAGGATAGCTTTGGAAAGGATACATATGATGGACAGTGCCAGAGAGAAGCAAATGAGAACAATAAGAAATTATTCCTGTAGGGAGGTATAAGAACTGTGATTCCACAAACAATGATCACTGTTCATTGATCAAACAGCATTGTAAGAAAAGCTCTGAAAGAATATTTCTCCCTGAACCTTGGACACTCTTCAACAAATAGTTATAACATACACGGGAAAAATGGACTTACTTCACTTGTGAAGAAGCATACAAATAGCAAAAATGTATGCCAGGAGCAGATCTGTTGAAAGAACAGAAGTGGAAAATACTGGTGGCCAGGTCACATACCTGGAGGGTCACTCACACATAGAATATGTAGAGGACAGGGTATATGTGTGAAGGCAAACAGATATAGAAAATGTATGTGACAGGCCACAAGGAAGGATAACACAACATAGCAGGGAAATCAATACTTTCTGAGGAGTTCATAGGGTAGTTTTTCCTTAGCATCAACACCACTGATTTTTATGTGATATGCAATTCATGCAAGAAGTATAGTTTTTGCTGGACATGGGAGCCTAAAATTACTTTTTGCCAGGCATTTCTCTCCTTGCAAGGCCTTGACATGCTGGTATTCCACTAGCTCACTTGATAGTTCTAAAGGCCCCAGACCTCTGGGCAAGATGTTGTGGACATTCCTTGCTTCCAGTTGGTGGCTTTTACTGAACTCCTCAATTTAGTTACTATTTCTTCTTTCTAAGAACAAGAGAGGGTCATTTTTCCTCTATTTTAGCTTAAAGTCCAGAGTGTTAAATTGCAGTTCTTTTGGGAAGTCAAGAGCAGGAGATGTGACTCTCAAAAAGAAATGGATGTAAAGCACTTTGCAAGCCCTAAAGTGCTATATAAATGCCAACAATATAGTAGTTATTATTAATTACATAATCATAAAACATATTATTATACATTGATGCTTATTAGTGGTAATATTAGTTATATAATTGTTAGTTATTCTACTATATAATTATATTATTACAATAATTTTGATTATTGTTATTATTATCACTATTATTAGTTTATACTCTCAGCAGGCCTCCCAGCTGGATTTGACTTCATTACCTGAGCTTTCTGTTGAGCACTTGCTAGGTTCAAGCAAATGTTTAATAACCAGGATCTCTGGAAAGCAAAAGTAGATGCATACTTGCTTTTAATTTCAATCTGCTTTATTAGTAGTACTTTTCTTAAGTCTAGACAATTAACAAAACAATAAATCAAGCCCTGATTTGTAGCAATTGTCAATTTTTGAGGTATAAATGATCACACCAAAAATTGAACAATCAGCTCCCAAAGATTAGAGCTGGCTCCAGCACAGCCTTGAGTAAGACATATGCCTAGTCCCTGGACTAGAGAAAAACTTTAGCAGGTTTTCTTTACTGACATAATGGATTGATCAGTCCTTATAACATTGGCTATGCTAGTTATATTTTTTTTCTAAAACGAAAATCATTTACCCAAGGACCAAGCTATCTGGAGTACAGAACATTTAACAAACTAAATAGTTCCTACAAGGTTTAAGTCTATTTTAAATAGATTTTTATTGATATATTTTGCTTCTGTATTGCCCAGATTTTCTCCCATTTTCTAATTGTTAAGTCCACTTTTTAACCTTAGTTTACTCCCTAAAGCTAGTGTCCCCCTTCCCAGCCTATGTCTAATTTGGAGTTAAAAGATCCCTATTAATCCCACCTGATATCCAAATGCCAAACTTCACCATTTGTGCCTTTAAAAATAAAGGTTTTAGGATCTGTTTTTCTAACAAACTGAAAAGGGCCATCTGTGTCTGAATCCCTTGCCCCTACTCATTACTCTGACTAAAGGATTTTCTTGGCCTCTCAAAGGAATGAAAGGAACAGAAAAAGCCCAGGAACAAAATGTATAGTGGAGCCCCTTCAAGATACTGTTCCATCCATTTCAAATTACTGACTTTATTATATATACATGACCTGAAAAACTCTGTCCTGAATTTGAGTCATGTCCTACATTTTTAAGCAGTATATAAGTGAATCCCATTCATTTTGACTTGTACTAGGCATAAGGAAAGCAATATTACTATTATTTTATGTTTTTCAGTAATTGAGAGAGCATTCTTTTGAAATTCGTTTCAGGTCAATATGCTTAAAACATCAAAATGAAAGTATTTATTTATATTCAAATACATTTGAATGGTTTTGATATTCAAAAAAATAGAATGGGTAAAGAATTTCAAAGAGGAAAGTAATTATCACTTTTTGTGATAAAAATATAGTGACTTCTAGTAGAAATGTCTTTCTTTTTGTTGTTGTTAATTTCCTAGTTCTTACAGCAATAAATTCCTTGATTTCCAACCCTCTTAGGATCATTAACTTTAAGTGGTCAGGGATCCTAGAGGTCATCTAGTTCAACTGATGAAGAAAATGAGGATCAGAGTCTATAACGTTTCCAAGGTCACATGGTAAATGGCAGAACCAGGATTAAAACCCAAGCTCTCTGCCTAAGAATCCATTGCTCTTTTTTCTATTGGTACCATGTTAGATTACATTTAACTCAGAAATGTATTTCTTCAACCGATAAATATTCAACAAATGAAAATATGTTTGTTTGCACTCAGTGATTGTGCAAAAGTGTTGGCTTATCAGTCGGGCACACTAATTTCCTTGAACATCTGTGCCTACCATCTGGGTATTGTTTGTCTAAATAGGTGTTCAAAAGAAGAGTATTCTTTTAAAAGGTTTTCTTTTGTGGTACACTGCTGATACCTCTGTTTCTGTCACTGTCTCTTTCTGTGTCATTCTATTCTATTCTGTTACATTACATTATATTCATTGTATATTATATTCATTATATATTATATTGTATTGTACCATATCATATAATTTTTCTTATTAATTTATTTATTTTTAGTTTTCAACATTCACTTCCACAAGATTCCGAATTCCAAATTTTCTCCCCTTCTTGCCAATTCCCCCACCTCAAGACAGTATGTATTCTGAATACCCCTTCCCCTAATCTGCCCTCCCTTCTATCACCTCCTTCTTCTTTTATCTCCTTCCCCTTCTATTTTCAAATAGGGCAGGATAGATTTCTATACCCCATTGCCTGCATTTCTCATTTCCCAGTTGCATGTAAAAACAATTTTTAACATTTGTTTTTAAAGCTTTGGGTTCCAAATTCTCTCTTCCTTCCCCCCTCCACCCACCCTCATTGAGAAGGCAAGCAACTCAATACAGGTTATGTATGTGTAGTTATGAAAAACACTTCCATAGTAGTCATGTTGTGAAAAAGCTAACTATACTTCCCTTCATTCTATTTCATCTCCTGTTTATTCCATTCTCTCTTTTGACCCTGTCCCTCCTCAGAAGTGTTTGCTTCTGATTATCCCCTCCCCCAATAGGCACTGCCTTCTCTCATCTCCTCCTCTCTTATCCTCTCTCCCCTTATTTTCCTGTAGGGTAAGATAGATTTCCATGCCCAATTTAGTGTGTATGTTATTCCTTTGTTAAGTCAAATCTGATGAAAGTAAAATTCACTCATTTACTCTCACCTTCCTCCACGCCCCCACTGTAAAAGCTTTTTCTTGTCTGTTTTGTGTGTGATAATTTACCCCATTCTACTTCTCCTTTTCTCCTTCTCTCAGTATAGTCCTCTCTCACCCCTTAATTTCATTTTTTATATCACCCCTTCATCTTCAACTCACCCTGTGCACTATATCTATCTATCTATCTATCTATCTATCTATCTATCTATCTATCTATCTATCTATCTATCT